>NC_049907.1:31757733-32057733 GCF_001411555.2 Juglans regia | reverse complement strand
TCCTGCCTAAATATTTATGCCAGCCGCAGCACAAACTTATGCAACTTGACATGCATGTTTGAAAACCAGGCTGCAGGCAGGCCGCATGCATTGGCTGAATCGAGAACAATCTTTTCATGTATTTTAATTTGTGAATATTTTCTGGCTTAATTTTTTTTATCGTTGTCTTCAAACAATTACATCTTATACAAGCGTTTTGAATTTTGAGCCAAAAATATAGGAAAGTAGACGTTTTCAAGTTCTTTAGATTAGTTTGACTTACCGCCCAACTCTTTACAGAGATGCACGTTTTTTTAGTTTTCTTCTTGAATATCCAAGCATATGATGCCAATTGCAGTCCCGGACAAGGCATTTTCTAGTTTTCTTATGATCCTACTCATCTTGAATATCCTAATTTTCATATGATCCTACTCATCTTTAGCTGACTTTAATAAGTGCATGTATCCAGTTTGTAAAATTAATATTCAAACTCAGGATCCTGCTTTGATATTATAGGATCAAATCATTTCTTGTTCAAAAAAACTTATAAATAAATGTATAAAGCAATAGTCCAAAAAATTGGATAAACCAAATTTAAAAAATAAAAATCATGTGCCAGCTGATTCAAAGCAAGACTGTGGACAAGTAGAACTCATAAAGTCTTAGCTAGCTCGATCTAGATTCAAAGCAAGAAATACAATTTATTCATACTCCTACATGCAATTACAATGAAACATTCATCAAAACCTAGAAATGGTCCCCTTCCATTCTCATAGAAGGCATAATACCATAGACCCATTGTAATGGCAAGAAAACTAAATCCCATGTGAAAAACAGATCAAATGAAAAATAATATAAACCAAACAAACAAAGTATTACATAAAAAATTGATTAAAACTAAATCCCATGTGAAAAACAAAGCAAAGGAAAATACCTTAAGAGCTTAGAGAGAGAGAGAATATGGATGGTAGCCTCCGCGTGTCTCACCCAGAAGCGCAAAGCACTTCGAAGTTTTTGTTTCCGTGTTTCGGTGAGGTCGAAAGCCTTGAGAGAGAAGACCAGAACGGATTCGGGGATTGGAAAGACTTGAGAGAGAAGGCCAGAAGGGACTTCGAGACCGAGAGAGAAGGTGGATTCGAGAAGAATTCAAGACGAGAAGGCAGATTCCAGAAGACGTCGAGATGAGAAAGCGGATTCGAGAAGGCGGATTCGAGTGCAAACCCTAATCGATGCGAGAAGACGATAAACAAAGGGGTGGATATTTTCATTTTAAATGACCCGGTTACGGATAACCGGGTCACATAACCGGATCCGTAACTAGATCCGGAATATTATTAACCGCCCGGGTGTAATCCGGGCGGATAACCGCCCGGATGCACCAGGGTTTCCTGGTTCCGGATCGGACCAAAAAAAAAACTGGTCCGGATGCACACCCCTAGTAAACAGAGAGGGCAGTAGAGAGATCAAGAGATCTATAGTTGGTAGCCAGATCAGAACAAAAGATACATGTTTGGAAATAATCCGAATTCAGTGGGAAATAATCCGAATTCTGAAATGATATATAGGTGGTAGTCTACGTCTTCATCCGGCCAATATATAGTATTTATCTATATATTATTAAAATTATCATGTGTCATAAATATTTTTACATGAAGTTAATAAAAAGAAGACATCAATTGATCATGGATAATATATAGCGGCTAGCTTCGATCTATCGATCTCCAATGGCCTCTAATTAATAATTCGCTTATGCTGGCTAGCGAATTCTTCATAAATTAACCAGGACATTTAGGAAGTAATGCCTCCTAGTGTGCTGTCATTACAAACTTGGCTAAATTGGAAAAAGATAACAAACTAAATAATTCTCAAGCAAATTACACATCCATTCAATGGAAGATCCCCTATTCTTGAAGTAAATTGCACACTGCTAACGACCTTGATGTTCCTGCGAGAGACGGAAAAGATGGGTCTTTAATTTGAGAAATGATATTTAGGATAAGCCAAACAAAATGGGTTGTATGGAGACACAATGTAATTACCAACTTTGAAGTGGCTAGTTCATCTCATCCTCTGAGAGACTATCTTCTTCTATGCTACCCTTCACTTCAGTGCTGTGAGAAGAACTGTCTTCACTTATATTGTCATTGATAAACCCCCTCTCAAACTGGTTGCAATTTGACCTTTACATTACCGATGTGTCAACTTCAATCTGCTCCGGCTCAACATTAGGCCTGTGCATGTTTGTTTGCAGTGGAATGTCATCAGCATGGACATTCACGTAAGCATCGCCAGAATTATCCTCTTGGTATGCATCAACATCTCTAGAATCATATGCATCATCTTCAATTAGGGGTTTTCGTGGAAGGTCATAGACATTTCGACCTTTGACCTTTTGCACTATATACCAATCACCACGGGTTTTCGTGGATGCTGAGATTTTTTAGGTAAAACACCTGCGACGCTTGGCACGCCAAAACAAAAGGGTCGTCCTTATAAGCTGTTCGAGACATATTCACACTAATAAAATGTTTTTCCACACGTATCCCTTGTTTGGAATCAGAGATGTTGAACCATTCACATTTGAATAAGTAAACACGATGCCAACCCATGTAGCAGATTTCCAAAATGTCTGTTAGTCTACCAAAGAACTCAAGCTTTTCAGATCCTGGTGGTTCACTAATCACCATGACACCTAAGTTTTGGGTGCGACGATGTTCTTCACGATTTTTTGTGTGAAATCTTATACCATTGGTTATGCAACCTGAATAGGATGCACCCCAAGGGTCAGGACCACATGCTAGGGCATATAGATCCTCTGAAACTTCTCCGGGATTATCAGCACGCAGACTTTGAATCTATCACAAGTTGAAACAAGGAACTGCATAAAGTAAAGCCAAACATATTTAAAACTCATATAGGGGTGAACTTCTAAATGAATTTCCCTACATGTGACTTGAACCAATCTGGGAATTTTGCAGCATGCATACTATTGACATCATCAGGATACTCTTCATTGATCTACATGTAGTGCTCACTAGACAAAAGAACTTGTAACACCCCGTATTTTTAGTATATTTTTAATTGAAGGATTATTTGTTATTAATTTAAAAATTGATTATCTTGTTTTAAATTTTCAGATTTTAATGGGTTTATTTTTATGATTTTTAATTTGTGAAAATTAAATTTGACATGTTTCCTTAATATTAATTATTATTATGCATTTAATTTTCTTTTCATATTAAATTAACTTGTTGTTGAATTTAGTTATTTATTTTCATTTAATCAGTATGTTTAAATTATTTTATTTTACTTGTTGTTTTGAAATTGTTTCTATTGGATCATTTTTGTGACCCAAGATGTGAGGAATGAACCTCATTTCTTTCCCTCACTTTTTCTTTTTCTTTTCTTCCTCTTTCTCTTTTCTCCTCATTTTTTTCTTCTCCCCTGCTTTCCCGCGCAATGCCAGCCTCCCTTTCTCTCCCGTGCGTTGCTTCTCCTCCACCCAGCCCACCGTCGTGCGCCACAGTCCGGCAACACCGCCCAGCCCACGACCTTTCCCACCCACCGGCGACCTCCCCCTCCGATTTTCAGCTCCTCACTCGCCGCAATTCCCCTCCACGCACGGCTTGAAGCCGCGGTGTTCTCTTCTCTCCAGCGCCGCCGTCGCGCCACCTCCGGCCACCATTTCTTCACCACTTCATCATCGACCTCCTAGCAACCCAATGCACCCAACCCCAGCTCCAATCTGCCACCGTGAAGTACACCCAATTCCATTTCCGTTTTAGGTATTTTGCACTTCAACCACCCTCTACGCCGCCACCCACGGCCAACCACCACCACCACTAACTTCACCGACATCCCTAAGCCCTACCCTATTAATATCCGATCTTGGTTTGTCCTCGTTCAAAAGTGAATTTTTGAGACCCACAGCCATAGTGCATTTGGCACTGTTTTGTTGCCGCGTTGCCGCTTCTAGCACCTCCGTGATCTTTCAAAAATTATATTATAGCATTGTAAGTATTTTCCCAAAGAAATTTTGAGATTTAAATGTATTTCTGCGCTAATTCATATTTATTGTGAATTGGTTGGTTGTGCCAGACTGAGTCCGAGGAGTAAGGGGGTCGGTTGGATTTGATGATGAAGTTGTTTGTGATTGGTTTATGCTATGACATTTGTTGGCTGTTTCGGGTTTAAATATTGGTGTTTTGAGTTTGACGTTGGTCATTGTGGATATTGGTGATTTTTAGGAAGTGATGATATATTTTGAGATTATGACGGTTTTAAGTTTTGAGAAATCAAAATAGGTTATTTTAGAAACTTAGGCTTAAATATCGAAATCCGTGATTGATTGAAAACTTACGAAAATTATGTGATTATTTTTATAGATGATGATTTATATTCGACTCGACATTTTTTAGGAAAATTCTAAAAAGCTAAGTTGTCCAGGTAAGCGGGGTTCCTATGCTAGATTTTATAAGTTAATAAAACTGAGGTTGACTTTATGAAAACTTGCATATTTTGTGATGTAATGGGATCTTGGGAAAAACAAAGATCAACCTCGGTCGCTTATCTGCATTATTAATCAAATCTTTATGAAAAAAGAAAAATATGTTCTGACATGCATTGTGTATACATGAGCTAAATTCTATCATGTGATTTCTGAAATCTGAAAAAGGGAGCGATATTGAGAATATGAAAAATTGTGCATTTATTTAGAAAGATGTTCTGGCTTTTGTTGTCAGTGTGTGTAAACTATCTGATTCTGTTTTGGTACTCTGTATTATTTTGATATAACATCTGAAAACCTTTGGCATGGTGTACTGGTATTTGTATCTGACTCTGTCTCTGCTTTGTTCTGCTCTGCTCTGTTATGCTCTGCTCTGTTTGGGTTGGTACCAACTTCTCTGTCTCTGAGTGCACCCACTTTGGAAACAAAGTGGTTTTATTGTGATCTTTCCTGTGTGCACACTCGGGGCTCCGAGAAGAATAAAGGAAAGATTTCACCTCTATCTCTGCCTGGTTTGGCCACCAAGGTTAGCACAACCCTACCACGGGGGTGAAACATGGTCTCTGCTCTATGTGATGCTCTGTTTTGATCTGATGATGATACTCAGTTTATGTTATGCCAAAGTATTACGGATTTTACTTGTCTTAAAACCATCGCTCTGTTACTTTTGAAAATATGTTATGTTCTGTATGATAACTCTGGAAAATATTTTGTTCTGCATGCTATACTTTGTAAATGCTCATGTTTGCACGCTAGCATATGTCATCTGCTTGCTGAGTTGTTGATAACTCACCCCCCTATCTTCATAATATTTTTCAGATGATGTGGAGAGTCCAACTGAGGACCTGGATTGGATTGGTGAGCATGATTAAGCTGAGGGGAGGATGTTAGAAGAAGGAATTCTGATGTCCTTTAGTTTTAATGCCTTTTAGATTTAATTATATCTTGGGCTTGGGTTTAGTAAGACTTATAAAATTATTAGTTTGGTTTGTTATGACTACCGGGAGATTGTGGACTCCTCCTTAGTTTATTTTGCTGCAGTAATGACTTTGTGGAGTTTTTAATGTGGTTATTTAGAATACATGAGATTGAGTTTTGTTAATAAAGTTTTGGAGTTTTATTTTAGTTGTGTTGGGAAATATGTTCTTAAGTGACAGGTAGTAATTCTCCAGGCCAACCGGGTTTGGGGCGTTACAGAACTCGAGCGGTTAAGTATGTGTAGGAGATGCAACGTAAATCATATCTTTAGAATTGAAAATTACTAAGTTGGTAAGTAGTTTGGTTACTTACTTAAGGTATAGATCAATCTCTGTGCAATTATTAAGAACATACCATCTGGCTTTTATGAAAATGTTATCGTCTAATCGGTGACGTGAAGCAAAACCCATGGGGCGCACCTTTTGTGAAAAAACACATAGTCCCTCTCGTACACCCTCATCTCCTTCATCAACATTACGTTCGAGGGGATTGAATCTAGTCTCGACATCGTGGAGGTACATGGAACAAAAATTCAAGCATTCTACATGGATATAGACCTCGGCTATTGAACCTTCCGGGCGGCCTTATTCTTAACATATCTCTTGAATTTTCCAAGATACCTCTCGAAAGGATACATCCACCTATATTGAACTGGTCCTGCAAGTAGAGCCTCACGTGGCAAATGGTAGGCTAAGAGCACCATTACATCAAAGAAGATAGGCGGAAAAACCATCTCAAACTTGCAAAGAATGACGGCAATATCAGCTTGAAGCCGCTCTAAGACATCCACCTTACATGTTCTAGCACACAATTCTTTGAAAAAAGTGTTTAACTCAGCTAGTGCTAATCGAACATCTTGGCGTAAGTATCCAGAAATTGCAGCAGGAAGTAACCTTTGCATGAAAATATGGCAATCATGACTTTTCATCCCCGAGATTTTACAATCAGGTACACTAACACATCTGGCAATGTTTGAAGCAAATCCATCTGGGAATTTCACACCTCGCAACCAATTACAGAAACCAGTCCGCTCAACTCCATACAACGTATAACTTGCATGTGGCATACTAATGCGTGTATCATCCCGAATAAGGTGTAACTCCTTCCTTATATTGAGATTGGAAAGATCACGACGTGCATTAGGATGATCTTTAGTTTTTTCGGAGATATTCATCAAAGTTCCTAAGATGTTGTCACAAATGTTCTTCTCAATGTGCATTACATCTAGATTATGTCTAATCTTTATAGTCGACCAATACGGCAATTGAAAGAAGATACTTTTTTTGGTCCAATTAAACTCGTCTATGGTACGCTTTCTTTTCTTTATGCCTTTACCAAAAATTGCATCAGGAATATCTAGAAGTTGAATAAGTATGTCTTCTCCAGAATACAACGTAGGTGGGTCGCGATGCTCTGCATAGCCATTAAAAATAGTCTTTTTCTTTCTCCAGATGTGGTTCGGTGGCAAGAATCGGCGATGACCCATGTGTAACAATGTTTTCGGCTATATGTCAACCACATTGAATCTGTTTCTTCCTTGCACGATGGACATGCCATCTTCCCCTTAGTGCTCCACCCGGAGAGGTTTCCATGAGCAGGGAAGTCATTGATTGTCCACAGCAATGCTGCATGCAATTGGAAAGTCTCTCTGGCCTTTGCATCATATGTATCAACACCATTATCCCATAGATCAATCAATTCATCTATCAAAGGCTGAAGATAAACATCAATTTCATTTCCCGGTGATCTTGGTCCAGGAATCAAGAGTGAAGTGATAAAAAATGGATCTTTCATGCATAACCATGGGTGCAAGTTGTAAGGGACAAGAACCATTGGCCATACGCTGTAAGGCTTAGCCAAATTATTAAATGGGTTGAAACCGTCGCTAGCTAAACCAAGCCTGATATTTCTTGGATCTTCCGCGAACCAAGCATGCTCTTGATCAAATGTTGTCCACACCTCAAAGTCAGCTGGATGACTTAGAATACCCTGCTGAATAACGCGCTAATCCTTGTGCCACCGCATATCAGCTGCTGTTTTCTGTGACATAAACAATCTCTGCAACCTTGGCGTCAAAGGAAAATGTCGTAAAACCTTTTGAGGAATTCATCTTTGATAACTTTCGCTGAATTTCCACCTTGGGAGTTTACATTTTAGACACTCATCTTTATCTACATTTTCCCTCCAATAAAGTATGCAGTCATTCGGACAAACATGCATCTTGGTATAAGTAAGGCCCAGGCCTTTTTCCAAGTTACGTGACTCTTCATATGAGTTTGGCAAAAGGGCATTGGGAAAAGCTGACTTTAGCAAGTGACAAACCATGTCGAAGGACTTTACACTCCAACCACCAAGTGTTTTGATACCACCAAGTGTTTTGATATGCAGCAACTTGACAGTGAATGATAGTTTAGAATACTTTGTACAACCTTCATAAAGAGGATGCCGGGAATCAGCCAACAACTGGTCGAAAGTTGGCGATGATTCAGGATCAACCAATGGCGGACCCTCAGTATGGAATGACTCAGTTATGGGAACATTAGGAAATGTCCCAGCTCGAAAATCTTGTAACATAACATCGATGTCATCGATGTAATCATCCTCTTCTTGGGGAACATGTAGATCATCATCATCATCACTTATGATTAAATCTTCCTCCTCACCATGGAAAATCCACGTCGTGTAATTCTTCTCAATACCTTTAATGAACAAGTGTCTCTCTACCTGGCCTATAGGTAGGAAGAAATTATTTGAACACAGGACACATGGGCAACGAATTTCGTCACTGGTAGCATGAGATCGGGCCAAGTTAATGAACTCCTTAACTCCTTTAGCATATTCCCTAGATCCAAATCTATCAGTGATTTGCATCCAACTCTTATCCATCTAGAAACAAGTAGAGGAGGGGAAGTTGTTTAGTAAGGGATAAATTCAGCACAATGCCACATAGAATTATGTAAAGTAAGGGAAAAGTTGTTTAGTGGGTTGTGGCTACCATGTCCTGGTGCAAACAGGCATATGTATTTAAACTTATAAGCATATATATTATTAGAGGTGTGCAATAATAAGCAAAAGCAAGGGTACTTGTAGGTATGAAGATAAGTGGTAAGAAAGGGTGTCAAGAGTGTATATTATTTTGTTAATTAGAACCTGATTAAGGTAATTACAACTCTAACTCTACTCTTGATGTTAGATCATTCCTCGTCCCTCTATGTCAAATAGTCATATCTTTCCCTATTGCATACCTCTGTTATAGTACTTTGTGGATTTATACCAAATCTACCGTACAGCGAGTTCATTAGTATCTTGTACCCATATGCCATTGCTTCATTACCAATTATCTTAGCTTCTTGTCTTCTCCCGAAGAGGGATGACACAAAGTTGTTCATCCTTCTATTTAGGTAATTCACTTCAATCCCGATTACTTATGATTAAGGTAATTTGCATGGGCGAGTTATACCTATCCTAGATATATTCCTACAATTATATCTAGCTACCATTGCTCAAAGAAACTAAATAGAAAAAATCCATATTAAAAACAGAGTTCGAAAAAAAAGAGCTAGATAAAAATACGCCACTCGAACACCATTATGGTAGATGTCAGCTCGATGCTCATCAGCCAACCCAAATAATCAGGAGGAAGACATTGACCATGAGCACGACTAAAATAACATGCTCTACAATGGCCAATTAGTATATTTTTCCAGACCATGTTATATAGAAAGCCAATGACGGAAAGATAATTATAGTTTTTTTTTTTCATTTATTGCAAACATCATCACGATAGACACCACCTTACTACAATTTCACTTGTTCCAAATTATGACCCAATTGTTTTCATTAGGAAACAACATATTAAGAAATCAATCTAAAAGTGGCTAAAAAAGTAGTCAAATGTTGTACATAAACAGCTAAAACTCCAATATCACACTCACATAAAAAAAATTCTTTTTCTTTCTTTGGGAACCAATACGCAGGTTTTTGCTTTTCCAAAGTACTTTAATGACAGTTCATTTCAACTCCAAGAATAAAAGTTCTCATAAAACCAACCTAGTGGTTGCCTAAGTTTCACTCAATGGGGAAAGAATTTCTTACCCAACCTTACTAACGTATTTTTATCTTCTGTATGGATTAGAATCTCGTGATCAAATCTCACATTTTAAACTCACAAACTCAAGCAATCAGGATACACCAACAATATTATTCAAACAAATAACCATATTTAGAAGGGGATTTATTGGATACACTGCAAGTCTGTCTGTTTACAATGAAACCTTACACTACACATCTCCACCTAATCAAATGTGATTTATCATTTTTATCTTTTTATTTAAACACATATATTTAAATATTAAGATAGAATGACAAAAATGATAAATTATATATTAATTAGATAAAAGTATAAAATTTCTATTGGTTTTGACAACTAGCTAGGCAAGCATCTTTGGGCCAATAACAAAGATATCGTCACGCTTCCGACGTGAAAACTGGACTCCAATGAATCAGAAAATAATAAGCAACTGCCAGCTTGGACTTACTCCAGAAATTGGAGGCCCAATATGTTTTTCGAAAACTAATTATGGAAGCAAACTTAAGCGCCATATATGAGTAAAGATACAACTTATATTAACGATCATGTCAAGTACATCATTCATAAAATTTTATTTGGCACTTTTAAACTATCGCCTACTTTTTCAGATCATTACATCCTAAACTATCATACCCAACAATATTATTAATTTGGAACATCAAGCTACAATATTATATACTCAATCAAGGCATAAATTGCATTTTGAGCCTGGAGGGAGTGTTTGAGAGAGTATTTGATCTTTAAGATTTTGGTATTTGGTCTAACTTTCATGAGCAAGGAATATCCATGCACCAAAATTTTTTATTGAATTACTTTTTTTTTTTTTAACTTAATGGTTAAGAAAGTATTTTTTAATGAATTTGTAGGTTTTTTAACAAAAAAAAATGTTTAAAAAAATTACACAATTGGTAGAAATCATCGGTGGATTTCCTCGGTAGCTCTAGCAGCTGCCAAACTCAAAAAGATCTTACTACAATAAAACAACCAGTACTGATCAACAAGAGGAACCACAAAATACATGGCCAAAAACAACCACATTAATTAAATAACTTGGCCACAACTCCACCAAAAAACAAACATCAATCAATCGCCACTGTAGCATCGACTCCACCAATCAAACAGCTGCCACACAGTAAATGCATTCACCCTAATATATACCAACCGAGCAGCATAGAGAGAGAAAGAATTCAAAAGCTCACTCAAGCCAAATAGGTTTGTGACAAACTTAAATCAATAAGATATGAATTAGTTAATTCCCTTTCCTTATTAAAATGCCAAATGTTGTTATATGTAGCTGGTCATTTGCAGATCATCATACGCATGTGAATTATTTAATATGAACTACTTTTGCACGCTTGGCATTTATAATTGTCGGTTTCTACATGTTTATGCCAATATCTCGATTCTATGTTTTTTGCTAGCTAGGCTAATGCGCATGGCTTGATCATCCATTTTGTTGGGTTAAATCACAACAATTCAAAATGATATTCATTTGTCAGCAAATCTATTTATAAGTCTTATTTTTTACACACCCAACACATCACTGATATAGAAACTATCCATATCAGGTATGCTAAAAAAGATTGGTGTTTTGTTTTGTTTTTTTTTTTAAGTTATAATGGGAGCAGCTAGGGGCCGGTCGGGTGAGATTTTTAATTTTACACCTACTAATAAAAACTTGACAGGTAGGAGGTTCACTAAGTTGAACAATAGGAATGCATGTAGAGCATTCCATTTATTATGCCATCTTCCCCCCAAAAAACCCAATTCACTCTGTGGCATTTTCCCAAAAACAAAACTTGATCTCCCTCGTCCCTCGTCGTCGCTCGTCGTCCCATATAATTTCTGTAAGTAATGAAAATATTGCATGGTTATGATGATTTTAGGGCTGGACTGTGTGTATTTGTTGCTCTGTAATGGCAGGGGCTGGGGCTGTACTCGACGAACATTTGGCATCAGGGGAAAATTTAGAGAGCTTGACCCCACTATTTTTTTTTTTTAGAAATTTATGATTTGTTTGATTATTATGTGCTATGAAGATTTGCTAGATATTGAATTTATAGAACATTGATGGAGTTAACTCAATGGTTATCTTTCTCTGATAAGTGGCTCAGGAGCTGTCATTGTGATACTATTTCTATATTACCTATATATGTTTTGTTGACACAAGGGTTGTGGATTTTGGGCTTTTATCGTTATATTTACCATTTTTGCTTATCCCTGTGTATGTCAGCAGTCACAAGATTGTAAAGGAGAGGGACATATAAGAAGCAAGTGTCCATCGCAAAGGTAAGTAGAATGATTTCATTATGTTTGTATATATTTAAGGCAAGGAAAATACAGCCCATCCTACTGGTTTTAGAAACTTGAAAGTTCATATTTTGGCAAATCCTAGCACGATTGTAAAATTATTTTATGTCAGTACAGCTTCTAACTTGATGTAAGTAACCCTTATTTTGAAAATAACTCATATTTTGGACCCCAACCAGCACATTTTTCACTACCCAGGCATTAACTACCTGTTTGACAAGATTCACAAATTATTTTTTGTCAATACAAGCTTCTAACTTGATGGATCTTTTCTTTTCTTTTATTTTTATAAGTAAATCCTTTCTTTTCTTTTCTTTGTGCAGTAATATGGGAGAATCAAGCTCAACTAGAGTTGGCATACCTCCAAACCCGACCACTAACATGTATGAATACCACACTTATCTTAGATATTTTATGGTTCTTTGTTGAGTTCTTTTAATGAGAACTTCTATTTTTTTTTTTTTTTTTTTTTTGTAGGAATATGCAAGATCTGACCATGTCACAGAGTGAGGACTTCAATGCTTCATGGAATTTTCATATGTCACAAGATCAATAGTTATAGGACTGATTTTGAATGTAAGAAGATAAAATGACATATGGGGCTGATTTTGAATGTAAGAAGGCAATACTTTATGGGGAATGTAAGAAGGCAATAGGTATAGGGCTGACCATGTATTGTAAGAAGGCAATAGTTATAGGGCTGACCCTATATTGTAAGAAGGCAATAGTTATAGGGTTGACCGTGTAGAGTAAGAAGGCATTTTGAAATGTAAGTATAAAGGCCATTGTTATAGGGCTGATTTTGAATGCAGTCAGTTTGAACAAAGTCACTCATTTTGTAAGAAGGCATTTTGTGTTGAACATTAGCACTAGTAATATTAATGAGCCTTCATATTTGGAAAATATAGCTTCTTTTAAGTCTATCTGTTTGGTGATATTTATCTAAGCAACCACGAAACCAATTATTTATAAGCATCCCAGGTCTCTCGAGAAGCATGTATGCTTTGTTTTGGGCAGCAATCAATCCATCCAGAAGTACCATTTTATCCAAATACCTAACTTTGTAGACAACAACTATTAGACAAGTACATAAACTAATCCAAAAAATAAATACCACAACTACAACAATCCACATAAACTGATCTGGAAAATAAATACAACTTGTCCCGATAAGCCTTGTACATCTTAATGTAGCATTAAACTATTTACATTTTGATTGACTTCATAATTCCAAGGTTCGCTTACAACAAGCCACACTGTTTCTTAACCTTATAATATAGACAATTGAAAAATCGCCAACCAATAACATAGTGGTCTTCATCCCAAGATTGCTTCATCCCCAATCCGTAAGCTAGAAATGGTGTATTCTCCACTACTTTCCATATTGCTGCAAAGAAAAGAAAATACTCCATCAGCTACTGTTGGCCCCTTATAAGAAACACTCAGTGAATATAAAAGGCCACTAAACTCACATGGGTTCAAAACAAGCATAAGAGCTAGCTTGAACCTCTACAGAAACACAGAACATTCCACTGCAAGTACAGCACAATTGGACAAATTGACAAAGCTGGAAGGCTTTCACAAGGAGCTAAAACTTTTGGAAGATAAAATGGCAGAAATATATTGGTTTGAAACAATATTCGCCAAGTTTCCAATTATGAGAAATACATTGGTTTTACCTAGACAATTTTGAGGGACTCCAAGAGTCACGGACTGGCCTTACGAGACATTGAAGGGATGCATATGCCTTGGCTACTCTCTTCCCAAGTCCACGTTCCATGGATTTATGTCCATCCCAAATTCTACCATATATCTATTGGATTTGAAACAATATTCCCCAAGTTTCCAAAAACGGATAAAAGAAACAAATCCCAAGTCTCACTCAACATTCCACCACGTTCCATGGATCTATGTTGTTAAGACCCAAAAACCAAATCTCTTCCCCTGCAGATTAGATAATATGCTGGGTAATTCAAATATTAAAATAAGCTCCCTAAGTTTTAAGGGACCAACAGAGGGCAACGAACAAACAAAAAATCAGACCAAGCTTACCAGACAATATTATCGACGGAGATGGGATGAGTTAGACAAAGCTCCAGTGAGGTTTTCGACGGGTTGAGACCACTGGGTTGAGACGATGGGTTGAGAAGAGAGAGATTTTCGGGGCTGAGATGATGCATAGAACGATGGAGAGAGACCAAGCTTTCGACAGATTGAAACCACTGGGTTGAGACGATGGTGTCTCCTGAGAAGAGCGTGATTTTCGGGATTGAGCAGAGGGAGATTTGTGGGGAAGAAGATGATGAAGAGGGAGATTTTTGGAGTTGAGAAGAGGGAGATTTGTGGGGGGAGAAGAGGTTTCACTGCACTCACATTTACAATTAGTCTAATGTTCTATATTACGTGTTTTAATTTTATTGGGCGGGTGTAAAACAAACAAAGTCACCCATCCGGTTTGAAGCTTTTCTCTTAATCAATCGCCACTGCAGCATCAGCTCCACAAGGCCCAATCAAACAGCTGCCACAGTAAATGCATTCACCCTAATACATACCAACCAAGCAGCATAGAGAGAGAAAGAATTCAAAAACTCAAGCCAAATAGGTTTGTGACAAACTTAAATCAATAAGATATGAATTAGTTAATTCCCTTTCCTTATTAAAATGCCAAATGTTGTTATATGTAGCTAGTCATTTGCAGATCATCATACGCATGTGAATTATTTAATATGAACTACTTTTGCACGCTTGGCATTTATAATTGTCGGTTTCTACATGTTTATGCCAATATCTCGATTCTATGTTTTTTGCTAGCTAGGCTAATGCACATGGCTTGATCATCCATTTTGTTGGGTTAAATCACAACAATTCAAAATGATATTCATTTATCAGAAGATCTATTTATAAGTCTTATTTTTTACACACCAAACACATCACTGATATAGAAACTATCCATATCAGGTATGCTAAAAAAGATTGGTGTTTTGTTTTGTTTTTTTTTTTAAGTTATAATGGGTCCAACTATAAGTGATATGTTAGCAGACCGACTTATGTATAACAATACTCTTCATTTATTTACTATAATGAAAAAAAAATCTAAAATGTAGTTTCATTCGCAAAATATGTAAATGTAATCGATCTACATTTGTGAGAAGCTGAGAAATAAAATGCATAGGCAAAACCTAAATCAAGGTGTCTGTTGTCTCCTTTAACTAAAGTTAATCCCAGTCAAACACCATCATTAAAAAAATCTACCCCATCTGATTTATATTTGTTCACTCCCTTTGACTCTCCCGTCAAAGTCACCCGACTCCAAAACAAAGACACAAAAGACACAATCATGGACAACATTAAGTTCCATGGGTAAAGCAAGAGAGTATCTTACCCAACTAGGAGTAGTGGTGGGCTGGATTTTCGTGGGCGAGGGGGCGCTGCAGCGAGGATTCGACAGAGCGAGGCAACGTGGCTGGACAGGTTGCGGCGGCCTCCACTAGTCACGGTGACTGGCTCAGTACGAAGAGATAGTTATTGAGGGGGAGAGTCGGAACCAAATACATAGATAGAGACCGAGACAGATAGAAGAGGAGTTAGAGGCTTACCAGGGTTTCGTGAGTAGCGGAGGAGCTGCACAGCGTGTAGAGCGGCGACCTAACCATGGAGAGGGAGAATCAATGAGACGAGGATGGGGGAGAGAGAGAAAGTGAAGCTTTTAAGTTTTTGGGGGTGGGACGCGGGGGGATTTTGGGGGGAAGGAGAAGGTGAAGGAAATAAGGGTTTTGGTGGGATTTTGGTTTTGGGAGGAAGATGGTGCGTTTTCTTTTTTTTCTTTTTTTCTTTAAATATGACAGAATCTCAATTTTATTAATTGTCCTCATCTATGGCGGAGGAAATACGTTTAGCACCTATATTTCTTGTAATGATTATAATAAAAAAGATGATAAATAAAATTTTTCATAAATAAATCTTTATTGCTCTCCAGCCAGCAGATAATAGATGTTCTTCTTTGATTGCATATAAAATTTCTTTGCAAGCCTTTGGGTGATCATGGATAGATGTTTTAATTGGTGTAGATTGATTTATACTATAGTTAATTATATTTTATAACTTCAACTTTTGAATATTTTGATAACGTTATATATTTGAATCTATAATTGTAAAGCCCTATACAATCCTCATATATAGGACATCTTTGTATCAATGAAAGTTAAGTTTTGCATCTTCTATAGGGTTATTGAATGAATTTTATTATTTTAGAGAGTCGAGCGACCACCTCTCGCATATATTTTGAGATAACTCGGCTAGATCCCGTGTATGAAGACTGAAGAGAAATAAAATAGAGGGAAGTAGAACAAAGAGAGACGGTCGTGTGGGAAACACTCTAAGCCATCTCAAATCGACGTAGACGGATCGACGTCCATCTCGGATTGGATGGACACTCTAAGTCATCGGAACCAATTTTATCTTTTCTTCTAGATCTCTCACCTTTCCTTCAAGAATACATGTTCATTGAGTTCTCGGCCTCTACTGGAAAGTCAACAAAAATTCATAACATTTTGTCTTGAAACTTGTCATCTACGACTCAAGCTTTGCTGCAGAAGCCTTCCGAAAGAATATGCCATAAAATTTAAGTATAATCTGTAACACCCCCATATCCAGAGGGTTAGGAAATTAGTTCATGTCATTTAAAATCACATCCCAACTATACATGAAGTATAAACTCCAAAGACTCTATCACATAAAACAGTTCAAATCAAACGTATACATTTTTCTACAAGAACATCAATGACTACAACATAATTAATTAAGAACACGGCAAAGTACTCTCAATATCCCAAAATAAGCGTACAACATTAAAAAAAAATCATGGAATCATCAAATTAAAGATGTAATATTTTAATATTAGGACATTACTTAGTTTGTAAATTTTATTGATAAGATGCAGCTTACTTATAATGGAGGAATATATATTGTATTTACAATTATGAGCTATGACTTTAATTGATATCAAATCCAAGTTCTTAGAACCACCTTATAAGTTAGTCATTATAAGTTTAAATAAGAAACTATATATATATATATATATATATATAAAGTGTAGTTCATAATTTAAAACTTAAGATGGGTAAGCAAACTGATTATCTAGTAGGCCTTCAATATAATGTTCTTAATTGAAATACTATATATATAAATCACAAAGGTCCTTCATAATTATATATTAAGCTCTTTTGCATTGCCCTTAGATATATATATGTAATTAGAAAAAAAAAAAAAGCCAAAATGGAGCTATTGCTGCGAGATAGTCTAGCAGAAAAAAAGTATTTCCCATTAAATATTATTGTCGATACTTAGTAACTTCACCGAGATATAATCGCCGGAAATGAATCAATTCATCTATAACATTTTAGCTTTAACTCGCCAGAATGAATTGAAATATTTTTTCTGTATACAATTCAGCTTGCTTTCAACATCAGTTTAATCCATTAAACCACCTGATCAATTATATTTCCTAATAAGCATACAATATCATGAATTAATCATCATTGAAGTGTATATATATATATATATATAGATGGTTTAAACATCCCCAACATCATACATTAATGAAAATTGCTCAAATTGAAATTGATGATAGTTTAGTCTAAAGTACTACTTAACACCCCACAATATATCAATATTGTTTTATAGGTGTCCTCTCTTCAATATAGAGTAACTAGAGTTTCCTAAGCAAGCCTTGATCATCCCTTGGAAGCTGCTGGCCTTCGTCATGATCTCAAAATTGTCTTAATCTCAAAACTTCATTCTTCAACTCTTCTTCTCAAAACGTAATGCATTCTTCATTGATGTTAACTGCTGCAAACATATACATTCTTCTTTAGTTCTCAAAGTCAACCACAATGTACATTCATCATTTCCACAATGTACATTCACTTTATTAATGTTATAATGGTTGCATTAAATAAAGACAGCTGGCAAGCTAATTACATTAAGTGAAACAACATTAAATATATGATTACATTAAATATATATGATTCCTAAGCAAATAAAATTAACACGAGCATGTTTTTCTTTAATGTAAAATGCATAAAGAAAAATATTAAGTGAAACAAATTTTGAACTAATGTTGTGAGATCTCGAATTTTCAATTAACTTGTCTACTAGGTTTTTTTCCATATCTTTTATCTACAATGTGCAAGCATAGGTGCATGTATACATTAATTTTTTAATATATCCACCTATAATGCAGTTAATTGGGTAACTCATCTAATCACCAAAATAAAGAATAACACATTCCATCTCAGCCTCTAGGTGCAGCATATAGATAAAAATAACCAGGTTAAAGCAATTCATGTCTAGCAATTGTATCAAAGTCATCACAAATATAGAACATAAACAAATTAGCAACATGGATTGGTGAAGTTTACATACCCTCAGCTTAGAGAAATTATATTGCACAGTCCTTATGAGAATAATGACCATTAGCGAACCAAGAGATTTCTGATGGAGGAGGCGTTATTTGTACCATGGAACACCAGGCAATATCTGTCCACATCATCTATGTTAATACAACACCTTTGTAAAGCATAAATGACAAATAAATATAATCTATTTATGCATTTTTCTTACCTTAACACCATACTAAGCACCTTGAGGTAGAAGAAAGAACACAATGAGAAGAGTTTGTTAAGGCCTTCCAGATCAAAATCCTTGATCCACATAAACTTAACATGACAAAAGTGAAAGCAACAGGTGAGGGCCATCTTGTGAGCAACTCCAAATCAATGAAAACTCTTCAAAACATATGTATTACTCCACAAAAAACATGTTTCCCAATATATATATATAGATATATATATATTTATTGTACTACCTCCCTAGTTCTTGTTTACAAAGAGGACAAGAAGATATAATTTGGAGCCATTGATCTATGCACTTGAGGTGGAAGACATGGGAACATGGCAACCTCCTTAATTCTTCCCTGTCCAAGTAATTGGTTATGCAAATGCAGCATTCCGGTCATTCCCACCACAAACACAAAGAAAATAAGACAATCTCATTAGCACTTCAACTTTCAACATGCCAATATATTCTTTTGACTTAGAATCTACTAAATTTGTTATGTCCTATGAAAGATATTAGCTTATCTATAAGTGTAAGTTGAAAGAAATGAGAACTTACTGGATCATCATTTGCAAGGTCAGATGTTGGGAAACTGAGAAATTTCCTCGTCGGATGCTCCTCATTCAATTGACCCCGCATTCATGTTGTATCCGACGAGGTTGCTAATCATTGGCACGCAATAGCATAGTAGCAAAAATAGCAGGAATGCAAATGAATAGCAAATTGCATTCCAAGCTAGCAAGGAGATGCATAGCACGTGCAGTTTTGGGGCTCGATTGAAGGACCCAAATCGAGAGTCAAATACCCAAACATTACCCATTACAAACCATAATGCAAAGAACAATTCGAGTGAAGTTCGGCATTTGTTCATTAGATGTGAGATCCTGTATCCATTGTAGCAATCAATTAGAAGGCTTCGAAAAGCTCTTGAGTTGTCAAAAACTCTCTGTAACACTTCCATTAAAATTATGGAAACTTGTTTGTATGAAAAAAATTAAAAGCAGGCAATTCATGAGTTTGTATCTTGTTTTTCATCATTTAAATATTGCTGCCAATACGATTAAAACTTTAAGGTGGCCTAGTACAAAATATAGTAACCACCAATCATTATCGAATTGATTTGAAGTTATTTGTACTTGAGGCTTTTATCATATCACTAAGGGTTCATCACTACTAAGTTGTTTGCATAATTCCTCAATAATTCCACCCAAAGAACAAAATCAAAGACTTATCCTCAATAACTAATTGCATGATGTTTTATAACTAACTCACAATCTTTGTAATGATCCCAACAGACGAGTTGTCACTATTAGTACAACGCATGAAAACCAATGATTTTGTTTAAGAGAAAAATATAAATGAATCATATAAGGTTAAGGGGCGAATTGTATGTAAAGCTAGCATACCTAGATTCTTCGCTGCCCCTCTGCTGTTCCACATCAGAAAGGCCAAAACCATCTCCATGATTGAGATGATGCCGATAGCAGCCGTAGAGTAGCAACAGACTAAGAACACATCCAATATTATAACCAACAATCTATATTCTCATTGGCCAAATAGGCTTCTCCTTGGAAATGGCTATAGTAAATGTTGTGATGCATATTTGAATCACCAAAACTATAAATTCCATCAGCATGCAAGTGCTTGAATTGAAAGGTTCAAGCTAAGATCAGATCTTGATCCATTCTGATAGTGGAATACTCTTCTTAAGAAAGAGAACCACCTTACGCTGGAGATCCTCATCGCCATCCTTACTAAGAATGAAGAAGGTAGAGCACGAGTAGGCCTATGTCGGGTATTCATTTTGAATGATTTTTGTTGAACTAAAAACCAAATTCCAAACATTTCCAAACAATAAACTATCGTTAACCCTTTGCCCATTATATCATTGCAAACAATTGAAATATATAGAATACCAGCATAAGGAAACTTCAAAATCACAAAGATGATATTGTTGAATCATGAAAAAAAGTGAATTTTGGCTAATTCGTAGTGTCACGCAATTCATGAGATTTCACAATAAAAAGGTTTAATCAGAAGCTTTTGGCAAAGATTCTAGCTTATTTGATCATTCATGATAATCTTGATTAATGTGAAAAAATGTTTATTCTCTGTACTTTTTCGTCAAAAATTAAAAGGAACCAAAAGAATTAACCCAACTAATGAAATTCATGTACTTTTTTTTGTCCATGAATTTGGTAATTATTAACATATATAAAAGTTGTGGGACTTTTAGCTATCTATTATTTATGATCATGGTTGTAACTACTGATCAACTCATCTTTTTACTGGTGCAATTAGATCTAAGCTGCTCATGATGTATTGGAGAGGAATGGATCATTAACATTTAAATGACTAATTATTAAATATGTATGCATATGTAGCAAAGTTGGTAACTCCAATCATATTAATATATATATATATATGATTTTGTTTCCAGCACTACAGATATATATCCATTCTTCCATTGTAATGCTACTTATCAATCTTCTTCTTCTTCTTCTTCCTCTTATCTTTTTAATTAACTTCAATGCCTTTTTAATTTCCCCCTATTATTCTTCCATATGCAGTTGAATTAGAAACAATGTTTTTGGCAAGATGTTTTGTTCTCAACCACATTATAATCTAACTACTTCAATAGCATTTTCTATGTATATATACAGAAATTAAACTAACAATTCACGCAGAACATCCTCAGCTACCTGGTGAAAGACAAGAAATGCATGCGTTTTCTCAATCAATCTTCTCATGCATGCATGTGAACCCACAATTCTAGATCACTGATATAATCAATATATATAATGTTTCAACATCAACATCAAATACATTAATTTTTGTAGCTAACTCCAGTCATTTTTTAGATATATATGACTGAATAATCAATAATTAACAAATAGAAAGAAAAATAGGTCATTAATTCATGATAAGCCTCAAACCCACCCAAAAAATTTAGTTTTACCTAATTACTATGTAGGTTATATAGCATATATATATATATATATGTTTTTTCAATTAACATTCATCCTTTAATGCTTATGAGAATTAAGGTACATACGTACGTAGGTCTGGTTTCAAAATTAAAATAACTAATTAATTAAGAAGACTGGTCTGGTATATATCATTTCCATGAAATTATAAATTAGCATAAAGCTGGAGTTCACTGTAAAAACGAGTACGTATTGGAATATTATTGCAAAAACTAAAATGGTCAGTTTGAGAAAAATTAATATTGGAGGAAATAACAAACCTTCATATTAAGAAGAAGAAGAGAGGAAGTAAATGCATGGAGAGAGAATTTGGAGAAACTGAAGGCCCTTGGAGGCAAAGGGCAAAGGTGCAAATTAAGGCAAAAAAGACAATGATTACTAGAGTGAGATGAGAACCACTTGATTAAGCTAAACAATAGTTGAGGCTATTGACATGTGATTCTAGATCGACCACCATTAATTATATGTGACATGATCAATTATATATATATATATATAGATATATAGCTAGAGTACTAGTCCTTCCAGGTTAATATATAGAAGATATTTTCATGGTGGGAACAAGCGTGCACTGCATTTTATATTATTAGTTGACCTATAAAATCACTTACAATATACACGTATATATAAGTAAATAAATATAATAAAATCACTCAGTATGCTACAAGCAAACTGAACAGCCAGCTTGTTATTTTCCACCCTAGTTATCATAGTACTATCACAAAATGTTGCATTATTATATATAATTGTTAATATAAATATTAATTTTACTGCATGCATGTCGATTGATCTTTGAAATTATCTAGTAATTCATTTTTGTGTGTGTGTTTGAATTGTAACATGGAGGATTGATATGAGCATGAACTTTGAGTTGCAAGCTAGCCTTAATCGTGCTAATTAGTAGGATATAATATATATATATATCCATATGAACAGAGTCTCACCTGTATTTTTATATATATATGTATATATATATAGCTAGAGTACTAGTCCTTCCAGGTAAATATATAGAAGATATTTTCATGGTGGGGGCAAGCATGCACTGCATTAAAAATGGTTGATCATGATCATCTAGCTAGAAAGCGTTAGATGGAAGATAATCTCCAACTACAATATTAATAAACTTGCAGTAAACTTTTGTCAATATGATGAACTCTCTGATCTAAGTCTGGTAGTGGTTGAGCATGCAGATGACAAATATCACAGCAATTTCAATGTCAAACAAAGGCTTATGTGCTGAAAATAAAAGCCACACAATGATAGAGATTTTAATGACTTCTTTTTTCTCTCTCTTATTTGGGGCTCAAGTACAGAGATAAGAACTTCATATACATGGACTCCATATGAAATGCAGTCATTCGGACTATGGACTGGTAAGTACTTCAAGATAAAATGCAGTAGTCATTCGGTTCTATGAAATCAATATTATACCCGGCCAGGAAACCGATCAGTGGCAGCATTAGAGAGAGAGAGATCGGTAGAGCCTAAAATAGTGAAATAGAAACTCACCGGCATCGGCTAGGTGGCAAGACAGCAACCAGAAACAACCATGCGAAGCCTCGAGTCAGAAAGAAAGAGAGAGAGAGATAGATCGATGGAGCCAAAAATAATGAAAGAGAAACTCATCGGCATCAGCTAGGCAGCAGCGAGGCGGCGACAGCAACCGGAAACAACCGTGCAAAGCCTCAAGTCAGAGAGAGAGAGAGACAGAGGGGCAAACCTCGTGGGGGGAACATAATAGGGAAATTAGGCGCGGGGGGTAAATTTAAGTTTACGTTACTGTGTAGGACTTATTACGCCGTAATAAGTAAGATGGATAGGATTTTAGGTTTTTGCGACAATATTATTAGCGGCGACATAAAATCATCGAAAATAATAATTTGTAGAAACGACTTTTTTTTAATGATAACGACTGAGTTGCTATACATAAGCGTATTGGGGACAACCTTATTAGCGGCGACAATAAATCGCCAAAAATAATGATCTATTCCGGCGATTTTCCTAATGGACACAAAAGATTTACCGTAACAGTAAAATAAGTTATTAGCGGCGATATTTACGTCGCTGAAATAAACATAGCCGGAAATGACACTTTTTCTTGTAGTGAGTAAAATAAGATAGCTATAGCTCATGAAACTGTCTACAATTTAAAGAAACTATGGAAGCTTGTTTTATAGGTAAATATGTGCATGAACTAAATATGGATGCAATACATAAACTAACTAAAAATTATTCGTGCAATTGATAGCGTAAATATAAAAAGACAGCTAGAAAGGCTGAGTTAATGGTAATATTACCTTTTTCCCAAAACAGCTCATTCCAAGGTAGGACTTATAGAATTTTTTGTCTGCTCTTTGCAGGACTCTTCTCAACAAGAATCTCGTTGCCTAATAAATTATATGATTAAGAAAATGTAAGAGATGACGAATATCCATGTAATTAAACGTCTAGTTACTGGTCGGTATATGTTTCTTATTGGTTTCAAGGTAATAAAAAAAAATCCAAGCAACGAGATTTCTTATTTTTTTACTTATCAAAAAAAAAAAATCAAAGCCCTTCAGCACTTTACACAGCTAAATATGCAAAAGAAAGCACAAGGCATCGTATTTATAGTATAATAAACACCAAAAAACATATAAAATTCGATTACAACAAACATTAGTACCCAACAAATATTAACAAAAAAGATGCGCAGAGTATATTTTCAGCACATGCATTAATCCAAAACGTATGCTGTTAGCCAGTAGAGAGAGGGAAAAAACCTTCGCTGAGCTCACTTGCAGCCATGGTGCGGCAGTTAAATCTACACAAGGAGAGTTGGGGCATGAGTCGGGGCATTCGTAAGGAGATTGTGAATGCGGAAATGGAGCCGTGTTTTTAGTATTGGAGGAGCTGTGTTCTTGTAGGTGGAGAAACGCTGACACCGAAAGGAAAGAAAGATAGAGTTGAAATGAAATAAAGCTGAAATCGTAGTAATGAGACTAATAAATGGAGGACAGAAAGCTGAATTGATACGAAAGAAAGACTTGGTGCAGTTGGCGTGTTCTGACGGCTAGTCAGTAAGGCACTATGGCTGATTCCGGTCATTCGTTATGAAAAATAAAAATAAAAAATAATTGATAGTATTTAAGATCTAGTTACATAAATAATTCGGTTTTATTTTATTTAATTATTATAATTTTTTATAATTTATATATAAAATATAATAAATTATTTTATTTATTTAAGACTTAAAATAAAATTTATATTTTAATAATATTTATTAAATTTTTAATTTGTATCTATTAAAATGACAAATTTAGTTAACCACTTTTAAACAATACCAAATAACAAATTCTCTAAATCTATATGGTGCTCTCAGCCCCACTTGAAATTAGACGGTGACTGAGATGCCGAGACATATAATATAAGGCGACGGTCCCCTCTTACATGACAGATAATATGCTATGCACTTAAGTACACTAGCGGTATGCTATAACGTAGCAGCGGAAAAATCATAAGGGTCGAATAAACTAAGCAACGTCATAAGCAATTGCAAAGCATATGACACCGTACTAATATCATATCCCGAACATTACCCAAAACGTAAACATATATTATAAAGATATAATGTCCCAAATCATAGAGTATAGTTTAAAACTATCAAAACATAGAACCTCCTCAAAATATAGTTCCACAAGAGTTGAGGTCTAAAACTAGAAGTATTGTTTCTATTTTCTTTTCTTTTTTTCCTTCCACAAAATAGCTTAAGTTATTGTTCTCTTCAAGAGGGTTTGGGCTTCACACATTTTTCCAAAGTCTTATCTTTGTCTCAGTTGTTATGCCGTTTGAATTCTGCAATGAACTCAAGTATACCAGTAATGCCCCGGTCGATGGCCTCGAGTCGCTCTAGGATGGAGGGCTCAGGCTGACTTACAACCATCTTAGGCACAACCCTCTCCAAATGAGGAGGTGCCATTCTCTTCCTCTTGGTCATGGTCATCATTTACTACACATGTCACAATTTCTACCATTCCGATTGAGAAATGGTAGTGGAAACTACCACAATGAGATTTCAAGAAATCTCAGCAAGTAATCACACAACATACCACAATTAACACAAACATACAATAGGTATATCATGAAATGCGTGCATGGACATGTACTTGACTTATGACTTTGACCAGAACTTGACTTGTGCACTTGACCATTTTCAAAAGAATTGTAACAGAGTCTTTAGCTTTTCAAAAAAACTTCTAACTTTTCTTAATCATATGATCTTAATCAGAACTTGCCTTATCAGAACATATCACAAGATTTGCATCGAATGATCCTTAGCACATAAACTCATATTCATGTTCAGAGGGTGGACACAACACAGTTCCCCTTAGCACTATGTGTTCCTGCTAGTTACAGCACCATCAATGGTCCGTACACCGCAATGAATACATCATAAACAAATATTCATATTAACTCGACCTTACTTCATTGGGTTACATGCCTTATGCACCCACTAGCGTTAGGCACTTCTTCGCTCCGGCATCCTTTGAAAATAATCCATTCGAGACTCGTCGACGATACTTTGTTGACCCATAGGTTACCACTCTGTTCTTAAGCACTCCATAGTGGATAGAGAAATTCCACTAGGACATTCCCCCCACCCTAGTACTTGAGGTCATGATAAAACTTTTAAACTCTTTTATTTGAAAATACTTTCTTTAAAAAAATTTTTTCTTTGAAAACACTTTTTTCTAAATGCATGTGACATGAGACTTATAACATGCGTACTTACACTTGATATATGACATATGAAATGTCATGCACGGTGATGAATCACACCTTGGATTTGGAGCATGGTACTGTCAAAAGGGAAGCAAATTCATGGACCATGGTTGTATCAAACTTTGTGCAAGGTGAATGGTACAAGAAATGCTCCAAGAAATGTTGCAGACTTCTTGAAATGCTCCAAGAAATGTTGCGGACTTCTTGAAAACTCTTCTTGAGTTTTCAACTTTTGCTAGATTCTGTTCCAGCTTCACGTAAGGCTGCAGCTGTTGAAGATGTTGGCAGCCGGTTTGTGGATTTAGTCTCGGTGGTCCCTCAGCCTCTTCCTGAATTGGCTGTGTCACGCCATGCGCCAAAATCCAAGGATGGAAAACTCTTCTTTCAGTTCTCCAAGGAGAAGATATTTCGTTCGGTAGAACCTTTCAGGTTCTCGATAGTATTGAAGTTCCTTCGCAATCGGCCGTCTTTGGATGCTATCAGGAGCTTCATTCGAAATCGATGGAGTTTGGAAGGTACTCCCATCGTTTCAACCATGAGGCATCCTCGACATGTTTTTGTACGTACGGTTTCAAAGGAAGATTGCATGAAAGCACTGTCAATCGAGGTTTGCGATATTGACGGAATCCCATATCGTGTCTTCCACTGGACACCAGATTTTAAGGAGGAGGAAGAACCATCAATTGTTCCGGTCTGGATTGTATTACCAGGTTTGCCTCCTAATTTTTATCATGAATCTTTGCTTAAAATATTGACAGCTCCGATAGGTAGATTTATTATGCGTGATAATCCTACGCGTTGTGCGACTCGCACTGATGGTGCGTGCATCTGTGTGGAGATGGATGCTGCCATTGAGCCTATTTCTCATTTTTGGATTGGGACGTCGGGGTTGGGATCTAGTCGTAAGCAAGATATTGTGTATGAAACATTGCCTGCATTCTATTCTAAATGTAAAATCCAGGGGCACAACGTGCGCACTTGTCAGGCTGGGAAAAAGAGACCTGAAAATAAATCTTGGGTTCGGCAACAAGAAACAATTGTTGAAGAACAAGAACCCATTGTTGAAGAGCCTAAAGAACCAGCTATTGAGGAACCTAGGGTGGAAGACCAAACAATGTTGATTCAGGAGCCCAAGGATTTAACGTTACCTTCAGTTAATGCAGAAATAGAAGTTGCAGAAAATATTAATTCGGAGGTTAAGATCGGGGCCTCTGCATCAACTTTGTTGATTGAAGAGTTGGTAGTGGATATAGAACATGGTGAGGCTGTTAATACAGAGAGTTCTGCAGAGGTGAGGCAAAATAAGGTAATAATGGCCAAGGATGCCGTGATGCGGGAGGCAGAGAAGGCTACGGACACGTTGGTTGAGGACATAGCAATTAATGCTATGGAGGTGGATACAAAGCAGAGGGATGAGGACCAACGGACACGAAGGGTCATTGTCGGATCTGGAGCCTGATATACATGCTGAAGTTTTTCTGCAGGACAAGGAGTATCATTTGGAAATAGAGGAAGAAGTTGGGAAGAGGAAATATAAAAAAAAAAAAAAAAAGAATCGAGAAAATTAGGAGTTCTAATCGGGTGATTACTCGAGCCACAAAATTTTCTTTATGATAGGTTCTATTTTAGTGTGGAATATCAGGGACTCGGAACGTCTATGGGACGTTTAAAAAGCTTAAAGCTTGCAAAGTAAGTTGAAATGTAAGATGGTAGTTTTGTTGGAGCCTTTCCAGAATTTTGATAAAGCTCAATCTTACATGCGGACTCTTTACTTTGATAATGTAATATCTAATGAAGTTGGTGGCAAAATATGGGTCTTGTGGATGAATGATTTAACTGTGCAGATTATTCGGATGGCATCGCAGTTCTTGTCTTTAAGTATAGCTGAG
Organism: Juglans regia; assembly: GCF_001411555.2. Classification (NCBI taxonomy): domain Eukaryota; kingdom Viridiplantae; phylum Streptophyta; class Magnoliopsida; order Fagales; family Juglandaceae; genus Juglans; species Juglans regia. Next base: position 32,029,617 of record NC_049907.1, on the reverse strand, counting down.
GGTTAGTTTCAATTTTTGGGTAACTTTATTTATGCAAAGTGTAATATGATGGATAGGAGGGTTTTATGGGAGGACTTGAGGTGGAATAGTATGAATGAGGATCCTTGTTTGTTTGCTGGCCATTTTAACATTATTCATATGGATTTGGAAAGGAGTGGTGTTAGATCTAGGCCAATAGTTGCTATGGATGATTTTAACCGATGGATTCATGAGGGTGGTTTAATTGATTTAAGTTCACATGGTAGTAAATTTTCTTGGTGTAATGGTCAGAGTGGATTAGCTAGAGCTTGGGCTAAACTGGATCCAGTTTTATTTGATGCTAATTTAATGTCTATTTTCCCTAATGCGTCTTGTTCGTATTTACCAAGGACGACTTCGGATCATTGTCCCATGCTGATAGAATTTCTTAAGGATCCTTATTCCTATGGTCCTCCTCCATTTAGATTTCAGCAAATGTGGGTTGAGCACCTAGAATTTATAGATTTTGTAAAGCAGGTGTGGTCTGTGCCGGTGGTTGGGACGGGGCTTGTTCAACTTGCTTGTAAGCTTAAAAAGGTTAAGGTGGCTCTTCATGAATGGAATAAGCGGGTGTTTGGTAGGACCAATGCTCATTTGCATCTTTGGAAGTGAAGGTTGAGGGTCTTGAAGGGTGTCTGCAAAGAGAATGGGATATAGTTGCCGAGATGGAGCTTGTGGTGGCCTTGGCTGAGTTGTCCCCTTGGAGACGTAGGGAAGATATCAGATTAGCTCAAATGGATAAATTAAAATGGAACATGGAAGGTGATCGTAACTCTAAATTTTTTCATGTGTGGTTAGTTAATAAAAGGCGAAAAAGAATTCAAGGAATGAGAACTCCGGATGGGATTGAGGTCAATTCACTAGAAGAAATTCATAATGGTGCTGTTGAGTATTTAGCGGAATTCCTTAAAAATACTAATCAGTCAAGAGCACTTCTGGATTTATCATATTTGATTTCGCTGGTTATTGATGTAGAGGATTGTACATGCCTTTGTTGTATCCCTTCCTTGGATGAAGTCAAGGAGGCTCTCTCTTCGATTCTTATAAACAGTTCTCCTGGGCCAGATGGTTTTGGAGCAGGTTTTTTTAAAAGTTGTTGGGAGGTGATTAAGATGGATGTCTTGGTAGCTATCTCTAAATTTTTTTTCTCTAAAAAACTTCCAAGGTTTTATTCGGCTTCTTTTATTGTGCTTATTCCGAAGACAGATGTGCCAACGAGATTCGATAAATTTAGGCCGATAAGTCTTTGTTCGGTATTCTATAAAATTTGTTCAAAAATTATAGTGAATCGTCTGGCAGGTTTTCTTCCCAAATTGATATCCCTTGAGCAATGAGCTTTTATACCTGGGAGGAGTATATTTGAGAATATTAGTATTACTCAGGAAATGGTTCATTCCCTGAACAAGGTTTCTCATAGAGGAAATATTATGATTAAAGTTGACATGGCTAAAGCATACAATCGAGTAGATTGGAATTTTTTGTTGGAGATCCTTCGTTGTTTTGGATTTCCTCCTTCTTTTTGTGACCTACTTCGTGCTTGCATTTTGAATACTTGGTACTCTGTACTGTTTAATGTAACGATAAGAGGTTTTTTTCAAGGTGGTCGTGGGTTACATCAGAGGGATCCATTATCGCCTTATCTATTTATTATTATTCAGGAAGTCCTTTCTCATCTTTTGAAGCAGAGTGTGGCAGCAAACAAGATTGGGCATTTCTCCCAACCTCGAGGTACTCCTCATATTTCTCATCTAATGTACGCAGATGACATTGTGATTTTTTTTAATGGGAGTAAGAAATCTGTTAGGGAAGTTTTATTGGTATTTGAAAAGTATGAAGCATGGTCTGGACAGATGATTAATAAAGAAAAAACAGCCATATTTTTCTCTTCAAAAATTTCTGTTGCTCATAAGAGAGCTCTAAAAAGATTGACAGGATTCTCAGAAGGCTTCTTTCCCTTTAAATACCTGGGGGTTCCGATTGTATTGGGGCGTCTAAAGCATGTGCATTTGGAGGAGATGGTTAACAAAGTCTGGGATAAAATTAGAGGCTGGAAAATGAAGCTACTCTCATTGGGTGGCAATTTTATACTTCTTCGGCATGTGCTTTCTTGTATGGCTTTACATCTATTTTCTATTTTGCAGGTTCCTCAATCTATTATTAAACTTTTAAATCGTATGATGAGTACATTTTTCTGGGGTGAGGTAAATGGTAAAGCAAAACAATAAGTGGGTGGCATGGGATAATATTTGTAAGCCAGAAAATGAAGGGGGCCTAGGTTTGCGTAAATTAAAGGATATGCAAAAAGCATTACATATTCGGCTTGCATGGAATTTAATTCAAGGTAAATCCTTATGGGCAAATTTTTTTAAAGGAAAATATGTGGGCTCTTCGCCTTGGTCTCTCATTGATATGAAAAAAGAATCGAGGTTTTGGAAAATGATAGTTAAGAGTATTCCTGATGTGCTAAATAATTCAAAGTGGAGAGTGAGGGAGGGGAATATTTTATTCTGGTATGATAAATGGAGGGATATGGGTCCTTTATTTGAGGAATTCCAGTTGGTGGGGAGTCCGTTGCTTAAAGTAAAGGAGTGTATGCTGAATAATAGTTGGGATATGAACCTTTTAGTTTCGTTAGTGGGTTAGGATAATGTGGATGATATTATTGAGGCTTTGGCCGGTTGTAAGGAGGGGTCTAATGTATTGATCTGAACTAAACACGAGAGTGGTAATTTTTCTACTAAATTAGCTTGGGATTGTATTAGAATAAGAGTTTCAAGTTTGGATTGGCATCCTTGGATGTGGCATAGGTTGCTGCCTCTTAAAATTTGGTTTTTATGTAGAGAGCATGGAATATGGCTTTGAGTGTTGATGATAATCTTAGACAGATTGGGATCCCGATTATTTCTCGTTGTGATTGCTGTGAAGTAGGTAAGTATGAGGATCAAAATCATATTCTGTTTGGAGGAGAGTTTGCTTTTAACATATGGCTTTATTGTGGTAATATTTTTGGTCTACCTCTTGGTCGTACTTGGATGAAGATAGTGACGGCCTGGTTTAGACGTGCGTCAACTGACTCTCAAGTGGGGATTTTTGCGGGGTTACTTCCGTCGATTATTAGTTGACATCTTTGGCGTAGAAGATTCACTACCCGTATGGAGGGGCGCATTCAATCTATTAGTGTGATTTGGCATACTATTAAAAATTGGATGGGCTCAATTAGTCAAGACATGAAAAAGGTTAAGAAATGTTCTACGTATGAATTGCAGATTTTACATGCTTTGCAAATTACGTCAAAAGTCCTCGTGAGGCAGTTTTTAAAGATTGTGGCTTGGCAAAAACTTGCTCAAGGGTGGTTTAAACTGAATACAGATGGTAGTAGCCTAGGAAACCTAGGATCTTCATGGGTGGGTGGTATTATTAGAAATGATCAAGACCACTTGGTTCATGCTTTTAATTCTTATATTGGTTTCGGTTCTAATAATAGAGCTGAGTTGTTAACTCTGATGCATGGTCTTAAAGCATGTAAAAATCTAGGAATTAATTTTGTGGAAGTAGAATTAGATTCTCAAATGGCAATCTCTTGGTGGAATAGGCGGAGATGTGGAGTATAGGCGGAGATGTGGAGTATGGTATTTGGAAGATTTTTTGGAGGATATGTAACGCCCCGGTCCTGCAGGGATCAAAGAGTTATTCCCTATAACTTAAAACTCATAATTCATCAATATATTTATAGACTCCAAAATATAAAGTCATCAGAATACTACAAAATCTCTTAATAAAATCCGTCACTTCTCAGAAATCTTCTATGAGTAATTCCACTATGCTTAAATAATCATCTCACTGATACTCCATAATTCTAATCTTTAGCTGGACTATTCAAAATCATCTGAAAAATATATGGAGATAAGGGGTGAGTTATCAACAACTCAGTAAATAGAGGACATATACTAGTGTTTAAACATGAACATTTTCACAGAGTTCAGAATGCAAAAACAAAACATTTCAGTATCAATATGCAAATCTCAAAAATATATATTATCAGAAAATCAGAGCGACTTTTCAAACATTTCATATTCAGAAACCAACTTTTCATATTCAAAGACTCATTTGGCACAACATGACTGAACATCTTCGTCTTATCATATCATATTAGAACGGAGACCATATTTAACCCCCGTGGTAGGGTTGTGCATCCTGCGAAAAGCCAAGCAGAACATAAATCACCATATTACCAAAACGATTGCACTCAGAATAGAAAACCACTATTATATCCCGTGGAGGGCCAGAGGTCATTATGGTATCCCATGACAAGGCTAGAAGCCACTATTATCTCTCGTGATAGGGCCGGAAGTCAATATTGTATCCCATGACAAGGCCACATATCAGAGCAAAACAGAATCAGATTCACCATATCAAAATCAAAATCAGATTTAGTGTAATACCCAGCTCCTTCTTCTTACGTACGCTTCTCTCTTTCTGACGTATGTTTCGTCTTGATGATGTAAGCAAATCTTGAAGGCAGAGATTATGTGATCATCTGCCTTTCTCACTAGCGACTACGAGCCGCGTCATGCGTGCCGAACCATGATGGCGTGTCTCGAAAGATATCGTGTGACTTCTAGGGCACGCCTAGTGTTTTAAATATGCTGAAAATATTTAAAAGGAGTATTTCCATCATTGTTGAATTAAGATTTGATCTTAAATACGACAATCATAATATTATTGAAGAGCTCCAAAAATATTATAATTGCCGGAAATCATTTTAATATTATTATTAAAATGATTTCAATTATTTAAAATATTATGGGATTTAAATTATGTTGAGAACTTTTATTAAATAAATGGTTTAACCCTTTTAAATATGTTAAGTGAGACTTCATCATTTTATTAATGATGAAAAATATTATTTTATAAACTAAAGTTAGTTTAAAATAATATTTACCTTAATTCCTCTAAGTGCTTTTAATTAAGTAATGTTTTACGCATCTTCAAATCAGTGTTTTAATTCTTCGTCGTTAGATCGTTGTATAGATCCCCAGATGAAAGGACTGGGTTAAATACCCAGACCCCTCTCTTTTCCCTCTCATTTCTCTGTAACCCTCTCTCTCCTCCCTCTCTCCTTCGGCGTACACAGTACGCAGACCTCCCATGCCGAACGGCTTAAGGCCTCAGCCCGGCACCGCCGTGCATCGCCCTTCCTCACCGCCAGCACCAATGGCTTGCTCTCCCTCCGGCGAGCTCAACCATACCAGCCTTTCTCTCCCACGCTCTCCATTTCTCCATTTCGGAAGTACACAGCCCGAACGGGCTTGTGCGCGTAGTGCCGCCGTGCGCCACCCAATGGCTCCACTGCTCCCACGGCGAGCTCCTCTCCCACCGGCCATCATCCTCCACCGAAGCTAGCTCCCATGATGCAGTCCTCCCCCCTCCTTCCACGGAAAGTACCCGAAATGGGTCTCTAACCCATTTCCCACTGTGCGCCGCCGTACACGGCCACCCACGACCGCGATGCAACGCCATGGACCTCATCTTCCTTTCCCCGAGCTCCTCCATGTCACCTGAGGCCAGAAGCTCTCCCTCCACCTCACGGGTTCCCCTCTCACACACACACACGGGTTGCACGCCGTGCACCACCGTGCACCGCCACCCACGGCTGGTAACCACCACCATCAGCCTCCTTAGGCCGCCACCAAGCCAACCCGACCTCCCTTGGCCCCGATCTGCCACCCACGAGAGCACACTCTCTCCCACTCTCCCACGACTTCTCCTCCACGGAATGGCCAGATCCGCCACCGTGAGCCACCGTGGTGCCACCTCGACGCCACCACAAGATTCACCACACCTCCCTTAGCCTTAGGCCCAAACCATCACTTTATGTGGTTGGTAACCACTGCACGTGATGGACAGTCACTGCGTGTGATTGACTGCCACTGTACATGGCTAGATCCGCCATGTTATGCCCCTTGCCATCATCACAAGGCCATCACGAGCCCTTCCAAGACCACACCTAGCTATCCAAACGCCTAAACAGTTAACGTACGTGGGTCAGCCACCACGTACGACACTATCGACATCATCGGCTATGGCGATCAGCAAGCAACGCACGGGTTATCCCGTCGATGGTATAACCCTCTATCCCTCATAATTATGTTAGATATTGATTAGTTGACTAGGTTGTGGACTGCTGTTAGTATTAATGGAGTTGTGATATCGTGATGTGATGTTGTGTCATGAAGTGTTGGGCATTCTGTGTAGTGAAGTGTTGGGCTTATCTGTGTTATATGGAGGTGCATTGTGCCGTGTAGTGTACTGTGATGTGTTGGGTGTAGATGGGAAGTGTTGTGGATTGTGCCATGTAGTGTGATTGGGGAATATGTGCTGTAATGGTGGCACAGTATATGTGGAATGGATACAATGCACACTGAGTGTACTCTGTGTGCATGTGGCGTGTTATATATGTAGGGAGTACAAATGGAATGTACTCCATGTGATGGTGAGGTGCACCATATGGCGGGTATGCCATAATGGTGACATGCCGTGATGTGTATGAAGGGAGTATACGATGGGTGTACTCTGTGTGGGGTATAGTATATGTGAGGAGTACACGTGGAGTGTACTCTATGTGGTGGAGTAATGCACCATGTGGCAGATATGCCATAATGGGGATGTGGCATGCGGAATGGGAATAGTACACGCTATGTGTACCTTATGTGTGGCGTAATGTGAGATAAGGAGAGTATATGTAAAATATACCCTCCTGGCGTGTTGTGGAACGGGATGAGTACAAGTGGAGGGTACTTAGTGGCGTAGTGCGTGTAAGAGAAGTACATGTGGAATGTACTCAATGTGGCGAACGATGCACCATATGGCGTGTATGCCATAGTGGTGATGTGGCGTGTTGTATATGTGGGGAGTACATGTGGAATGTACTCCATGAGATGGTGAGATGCACCATATGGCGCGTATGCCATAGTGGTGATGTGGCGTAACATGCATGGAGTATATGCAGAGTGTATTCTATGTAGCGGAGCGACGTACCATATGACGAGTATGCCATAGTGGTGATGTGTCGTAGTATGTATGAAGGGAGTATACGAGGAGTGTACTCCATATGATATGATGATGTACCGTATGGCAGGTATGCCATAGTGGTGATATGGTGTGTATGGATGGAGTACATGTGGAATGCACTCCATACGATGGGTGATGCACCATATGGCGTGTAGGCCATAATGGTGATGGAACGTATGTGAAGGGAGTACGAGTGGAATGTACTCCATGTGATGGAGTGATGTACCATATGGCAGGTATGCCATAATGGTGATGTGGTGTGTATGAAGGGAGTATACGTGGAATGTACTCCATGTAGCAGCGACACTCTGTGTGGCGTGTCGTAGAGATATGATGGTTATGTGATTTATGGGCGTGGAATGTGATGGATAGTGTCGAGAACTGTGGAATAGTGTCCTGAAGTAGTTATGGCATAGCCTGTAGTCTGAGGTGACAAGTGTCACTGTGATGGACTTATGGCCAGGAGTATGCTTGAAGTATCAGAGCAAGTATAAGAGTGCGCAGCGGAAGCATGACTGAGGAATGTCACGAAGTGACATTGACTTCTGACAGTCGTGCTTGTGATGGGTGAAGTAGTGGAATAAGTGTAAGAGTACGCAGCGGAAGCATGACTGGGCAACGTCACGAAGTGACGTGGTTATTGGAAGTCATGCTTATGATGGGTGAAGTGTTAAAGTGTAGAAATGGCGTAATGGGAACGTGATGAGATGTCACGATATGACGGGAGTACGTGAGGAACCGTACTCGTGATAAGTCAGGAGTGATGTAGTAGAATGTTAGGTAACACGACAAGGTAACGGTGTAGCACTGGAGCAATCTCGGGCTATATAACGTGACATGAAACGTAGTTATGAATGGAGTCTTGTCGTGTTAAGTGTTGGGATGAACTGTCAAAAGGGATGGGTAGCGTGAAGAGTCATGCTAGCCGGGTTAAGAGAAGATTGGTATCGGAGTATGGCCCTTGTCCCTACGAGCAGGTGATCAACGTGTTATATACGTTGATCTTAGGTGATAAAGGGGTAAGGTACTTGTGTAACATGGTGAGAGACACATGCCGGACGGATTCACCATATGAAATGGGTAATCTGTCATGAGCATAGTTGCACAGTGCTTAAGCCTCAGAGTTGGCTTAGAGCCATGTGTCTTGTATGGATGGGAATGAGGATTTAGTGTGGGCCAAGATGCATGAAGGTAGTGACGGATGCATCGTTAGGATTTAGATGTGTGATTTCCATCGATCGGAATCATGCGTCGAATGTGGTTGTAAGAAGAGTAAGACGAATGTCCTAGTGTCTTAATCCTAAGGTGAATAAGGGGTTCACTTTAGTGGATGAGCACTCGAGGCAAGACTTTGAGTTGGAAGTTGTGGTGACCATAAGTGGTCCCCGAAGGGTCTAACATAGTGAAGGGCACGTAAGTGCATGGGATAGAAGGAGAGTGTTCTAAGTATAGCGTAGTTCTATTTATAGTTTAAGTTACTTATGCATTAGATAGAGAATGATGCTAAGGTTATGTGTATGCATGTAGGTTGCCATCTGACAAGCACGTGAATGGACTGAATGACATGCAAGTAGCATGGAGTCCAGGTAAGTGTTACGTTCATACTCTTCTAGAGTTATCAAAGATACAGGAAACGCTTTTCCTTTAAAATGCTCACGAAAAGACTAAAGACGTTTTAAGAAAGAAAATGCTAAATGTTCAAAAGTATAAGTATGTACGGCCCCTTTTTACGCACCCCAAAGTATTAATTGTACGCATGTGAATGGATGACTATACGCTGTATTTATTGTATGTATTTTCTAAGAAAAACCCATAAACTAATGAAGATGCATGAAAGGCATGAAAGCTGATGCTTTTGTGAATCCTACGAACCGACGCTCTCATGTGCACCACGAGGTGATACTCGCGGATGCCGTGATTGACGACGTTCAAGGTGACGCTTATAGGATGCCACGGAAGCTAACGCTTAAGCCCATGTATGTTCTTTGTTAAAGAGAGGATAGAGTTGAAATGAAATTGAAAAAGAAAACGGAAAGACCATTTTCGGGCTTACGCCCCAAACGATATTTTCTCACGAAAAGAAATGTTTTCTCATAGAAAAAGAAAGGACTGTTAAATGAAAGAACGAACTGAATGAAAGCTTCAGCTCCTTCGAGCTGACATGAATGAACGAATGAAAAGAAAGAAATGAAAGCATGAATGTATGAAGACACGTAACGACCACATGACATGAATGAAAGGGTACCGATGAATGGGCAGATTGCAATGCCGGGTAAGTAGTGCTGGAAGTGCACCCAGTGCTGCCCCCTATGAAAAGGGGTTCCCAACCCGTGGCCACGGGCGGAATCCTGGTCCAAAGGAAGATCGCTAACCCCAAACACACGGGACGTAATTGTGTGTACTGGCCTATGAAAGCGATAAGAAAGAATGGATGTACGCACGCACGCACGAACGCACGAATGCACATGTATGCACAAGAGCACAAGAGCACGGGGTCTTTAAGAAATGAAGGCACTGACGGGGGAAACGTTTTACGACGAGAAAGCCCTTTTTAAAGTAAAACCCCGTACAACGACTCTTGAAGAAATGAAGGCACTAACGGGGGACACGTTTTAAATAAAGGAAAGCCTTTTTAAAAGAAAAGCCCCGTCCAGTGACGTTTTCAAACGAACGCACACAAGACACGTAGGCACGCACGTAATAGTATGTACGAATGATGAATGCATGAATGAAAACCTATGTTGTTATATTTTAACCATATGAAGTAATGCTTACGAGTCTTCGACTCATTTTAGTTTTTATGCATGTCCCTCCCCCTCACAGGAACTGCACGATCAAGACGGACACGGCCCATGGGGAAGAGCACGGAAGTCTAGGCACGAGTTTTAAACGTACGAGGCCTTTTTATTATAAGATTTATGTTTTCCGCTGTAACCCTCTTTTATGATCAAAGCACATTTTATTTATAAACGTAGAGTCTCGCACCCTAGGGATGCAAGTGAAAAGTTTTAAACAGGACGGTAATTCCCGTCGTCCTTTTTATAAAAATATTTTAGAAAAAGTCCCACCTCAAGGACGGGCGTTACATTTAGAACAGAATTAGAAAGTCACGCCAAAGGTTTTTTAGATGTCACATCATAACAGAGTACAGAACATTTTTAGAACATAACAAAATTATATCACAAAACATAATTTATGCACAAAATTTCATATTCGCTCATTTTTCATAGTTCGGAAACAGAATGTCAAAAATAAGCTCATGTCTACACCAGTCAGGACAGAAAATACTTTCTTCTTAAACAGAATCTCATGAGTAATGTAGAACAAATATCTGAGGTTTTTTTCCGATTTCTTTTCATAGCAAAACATGCACATTTTCCAAAAAAAAACTTCAGTTCATTTTATTTTATGCAAAGTCTATCATAGGAACCCCGCTTACCTAGACTTCTTAGCTTATTCAGAAATTCTCCACAACAGTACTAAACAATTGTCACTCGTCACCTATAAAAAATTCATATAACTTAAATAAATCTCCAATAAACAATTAAATCTCCAATAAACAATTAAATCTCATATTACACTTGAAGTACCTATTTTAATTCCTCAATACTTAAAATTCTATTAACTCTAAATATCATCACTTTCTAATTTCATCAATATCCACTTAAACGAATCCATACCGAAGAAAGTAATTGAAAAAATATTATGATAATTATATAACTCAATAAAAATTAATATTCAAAATATCTAAAATACCAACAATATTTTATAAATAAAAATAATACATTGGTTATTAAAATTTTCATAAAATAAGTCATGAAAAACTCATCTCTTAAGAAAAATAGGTTTACTTCCTTGAACTAACAATATTATTAAAATACAATATATTATTTATTGAAACTTAAAGCAAAATCCTATTTAAATATAAACTCAACAAAAAAGAACTTCTCACCCGAAAATAGTAGGCTAAAACTGGGAACTTTCCATATATATATATATATTAGGTTAAAACTTTACATATAAATATACATGTGTATATATATATATATATATATATAATTACACCTTATGAAATAAAACTAGAGATGAACATAAACACATGAATATTAGAGATGCAGCGGCGGCAGGGACTCACCGAGAAGATAATGTGCGACGGGGCTGTCTAGAGGGACTGTGTGGCACGGCTGAGGAGCAGAAGTGCAGCGGAGATGCCGTCAAGTTGGGCTGAGCATGAGAGAAAGAAAGATAGAGAGCAACCGAGAGGGAGTGAGAGAGTGCTGAGAGAGAAAGAGAGAATGATATGCAAAAGAGAAAGTGATGGGGGAACGAAGAGAGAGTGGCATGAGGAAGAAGATAATACCGAGAAGAAGAGAGGGTTGTACAGTGGTGACCCGTGGTGGCTCCGGACGAGAATAACACTGAGCTGTTGATGCTCTATTTTCGGTAGCTAAAACAAAGTATGCCGTGTGTTCCTCCTTCAACGACTGGGCGACGATGGGGTGGTGAGGACAACAGGATGGTGGTGCGCTGTTGCACAGAGGAGTTGCTGTATGTGAGCTCGGGTGGCAGGTTGGCTTTTCACTGTGTGCGAGCGAGTCTCTTGCCGTGCGATCCGCGTGCTCAACATCTCACATGGTGCTACTCGTGGTGATGATCTTCCTCTGCTGGCTGTGGGTGGTGCACTGCAGAAGTGCACGGTGGGGTTTTGAGCCTAGGTGATGGCCGTTTATGGTGGAAGGATGGGCGTCGAACTAGGAGGGCTGGGTGGTTCTTGTGGCTAGTTGCAGCGATATAGGGCAGTTTTCCAAAGGTATAAGATGAAAATGTATATTTATATGGGTGATTTCTGTGATAACAAAGTAGGCTGCTGTTGAAAACCCTAGATGCGAAGATCATGTACGTGCATGGCACCAAACATGGAATGTCAAGTGGTTCTTGGCTTCATGGGCTTGTTTGAAAGCTCACGGGTTGGGTTGGGGACCAAAATGGATTGGGCTCAAAAGAAAAATAAAATACACTCAAACAAGCCCAGTCTAAAAATAGAAGGGTCCAACAAAAGAAAAAAAAAACACAATAAAAATAAATAAAAGCCAATTAAAAACACTGCAACTCAATATTAATAAAATAAAAAAATAATTAAAGTCCAACAATAAAATTATTCATTAAGGCAAAAAAAAATAAATTTAAATGCAAACAATAATTAATATCAAGAAAGCACATCAAAATAAATTTCACAACTTAAAAAAATATAATATAAATGCAACGAGAAATCTGATAAATTTAAAACAAGAGAACTAATATTTAACTAAATTAAAAAAAAAATCCTTCAAGTAAAAAAAATGCACTCAAATGCAAGGTATTACAAGATACACTTGTTCTTATGGATTCGATGGTTTGCGTAGTTCGGCACGTTTATAGGGAAGGTAACAAAGTTACTGACTGGTTGGCTCAGAATGAGGCGGCTGGTCTTAATACGGAATAGACTTTTGTTGGAGATTTGCCTAGGATCCTTCAAGGATTAATTCGATTGGATAAACTTGGTTTACCATATTTGCGGTGTTGTCAAAGTTAAGACTCATGTGCTGTTTGGTTGTTGTGTTGGTTTGGTAAGCTTTTATTGTCTATGTTTGTTGGGCTAACCGTTTTTTTTGCAGGTGAGGATTTGTTGCTTATTATTTTTTTTTTTTTTGTGTCATGTCCTTTTGTTTTTTTGATAGCAAAAACTAGGCTTTTTTAATACCTGGTTTTGGAACTTTATATTGTATCTCCAGGTATTGGTATGTAACCACGGTTTTCCTTCGCTATAAGTGAGTGTTTATTAATAAAATCGGGACGTGGTCACTCGTGGACAGGTGATTCTTGGCTCTTTATAAAAAAAATGTCGTGCACGAAATAACAAAGCATAACACGTTCATTTCATAACATGATAACATAAACTATATGAGATATCAAAATACATACACAGAATCATGAGAACTTGCTTAGGCCGAAACACATAGGCACAAAAACATGAAGAATCATCACTTAAACATGTTCCAAACTTCAAGCATATAATATAAAAATCAAGGCATCGTGAAAAAAAACATGAAATCATAGGTTTTGACCAAGGACTGAAATTTCCAAGACATGTTCAAATCGAAATATCATATTGCATAAACCATCAACCTTAATCAAGTAAAAACCGAAACTTAGTATTTCATGGCATTTTCATCACAAATCCAAAGCATATAATTCCTTCCATAGATTTACTCAAGATCATATTAGCATATTCAAACAAACAATCAAGAGATAGCAAACAAAGCAAACACAATGATGAAAGGATTTACACAATTGTATACAAGTATTAACCAAGAGTAAGTTGAGTGTATACTTACAAAAATTCACGTAAAGAAATACTAGCAAGCTGTAAATCCGAACATACTACATTAGAAAGAGTAACTAAAAACCCTATTTCATGTTCTTGAGTGGGGAAGATTTCTAGGGCATCACTTGATCTTAAACCACTCAGCTTCTAGGATTTTTGAGTTAAAAACTCCTTTATTCCATTCATGTAGTAAAACAAAACCTAAAGTAAAGCAAAAATACATGTGGTAGTCTAAAACTGGAGGATGAACACCCCCCACTAATCGGCTCCAAGGGTTTCTTAAAAATCCTAAGTCATTTTCCAAGAAATCAGGTAGAAAGTGTGTGTGTTCTATCATTCTTGAAGTCCTATGAGATTTGGATCTCATTTTCGGGTTAAGAAAGTGACATGTGTGTGCAAAACTAAGAGAAAACTGATTATTACCTTGTCTATCCTTGATGGTGCCGAAATCCTCTTTCTTGAAAGGATCATCCTTGTTTGGTTGGAAAGAAAATACAAGAAAGTAAGAGAACCTTCAAGTGAACACGTGAAAATTGTGTGGAAAGAGTGAGAGTTCATGCAATTTTGAAAAAATGTCAAGGGAAAAGCCCCTAGGCATGTACCCCTTCCTTTTTATAGTAGACTATTCCCTTCCCTCTTTAGTTGCTTTCAAAATCCTTGCATGGATGACAAGTGACATAGGTTTTTTCTTCCCCTTTCTCTTTTGCCGAGAATGACTCTTAGAATTCCCCACTTGGATTGCATTGGGAAGGGACATCTTGGGGGTGGCATGTAGGGTTTCTCCTTCCTTGGCCGAAATTCCCTTCTTTCCCCTTCATGTCCTTCCTTTCCATAAGCAAGTGAATATTTCTTCAAGGGTAGCACATAAAACTTCTCATGCCTCTTCCTTTTCCCAACAAGTAATCTTTTGCATGGATGACAAGTGGCATTGGGAGTGTGCCATAGCCCTCACCGTCCACTCCTTCTTCCATTCCCAAGTTGATGCTTCATCTTCCTAGTGCTCCTTCCCTAGGTGACATTTCATGTGCCATTGGTCCAAAAATAATCTAAGTGACAAGTGGCAAGTGAATGGGGTGCTTGAGAGTGTGTTAGCCGAAACCCTAAGGGCATATTTTCCTTGATACAAAAGTCCCTCCATTTATTCTTCTAGAGGCTTAGTGCATGTTTGACACTTGACAAAAACTGACCAAATTCGAAATCCTTTGTGCCTCCTTTCGGTTTCCCTTGCAGATTTTCTAGAAAAGCTCTATTTCTCTTCCCTAGGCTTACCTTCCCAAAAAATCTACTTTGCAACTCGAATTTTGGGCAAGACAAGGGTCTAGGCATGTGGGAAGATGGACTAGCCGAAAATCTCTTAGTTTTCCTAGGTTCTTTTTGCACCTTGATTCATCTAGAAGGTTTCTAGCAAGTTAACAAGTGACAATTCCTCTAGGGTAGGCATGCAAGCCACTTCTTGGTGCTTTTCTACACTTCTCTCTCCCCCTTATCCCACTATCAAGTCTAGATTCTTAATGTAACACTTACATGACATATGGCACTAGTGACTAAGATTTGGGTCACCCAAAACCATTGGGCCTGGGTTTCTAAACAGGGCTGAAAATTACAAGGTAATCTAAGGTTAGTCCCTTCTTGGGCTTAAGTCACTAATTCAAAGACTCTAAAGCCTTTCAAAGTAACTAAGGCTCCTAAAATGCTATGGCAACCTAGAATGAATTGTATGAACCATGTCTAGACAAACTTGAGTCATCGCAATCTATCATTATTCTATTAAAATATAAATTTTGATATTTCTATTTATTTTAATTCTAATAATAATTAAAATATTTATTTGTTATTAAAAAAATATAAACAATAATATTATTTCAACCAACATAATTTTTCAACTACTTTTTCTACTATCGTCAATACTATATACTCTGACTTCAAGCATATGTGTGGCCTTCCCAAACTGTTAATGACATATAAACATCTTTGCCTTGTATTTAGAAGAACAAGTGAAGTTTTGTTCTGAAAAGTCAAAAAAGAAATAAATATTTACTTATGTTGGTGTTATCTTCCCTTTCTTATATTGCACTCTGCACCACCAAGTTTGGATATACCAAACTGCCTCCTACAAGCGAAAAGATTATTTTGAGACCAAAAAGTAATTTGATCAGCAATTTGGGCGGGCTAGATTTAGCCTGCCAAGAATATGATGGATAAATTTATTATAGATTTAGTTAGTTGGATATAGATATTTTTAAAGAAAACTAGTTAAAGTTTGGCCAAAATTTAACATTGCCTAGTTCACTACTAGTGCTCTAATGCTATTATTTCAATTGCAAGCGGCGCTCAATGACCTGACAAACCAAAAATTAAAGAAAGCTAAAAAGTGATGAAGCTTATAAAGGAGCATACGCATCCGTTGACAGCTGGAAAAGTTCATACAGATTGCATTTAGTTACTGTTTAGATAGTAAGTTGAAATGAAATGCGTTGAAATTAAAGTTAAAGTTGAATAAAATATTATTTTTTAATATTATTATTATTTTAAAATTTAAAAATTTTAAATTTTTTATTATATTTTATATTAGAATTTAAGAAAATTATAATGATGAGATGAGATTAAAAATTTTCACTATCCAAATAGAGCCTGATCAAATATTTCCGGTAAGTCTTCATTCCTTCAAATATTTGAAATTATTTTGTTATGTTATGGTTTCTATTGTTTAATCATTTGTGTCGTAGGACATGTGCAGTGGCGGAATGGGTGCACGTAATATAGGCTGGCAGCAGCAGGTTGGCTACCCGACGCCCTTCATTAGCAACTTCGTCTGTGTCTGGCACAACTCTGAATGGCTAGATGTGCCTGGAACTAACCGTACAAAGTCCTAGGGCCAATGGGGACCAACCCACCAGCCCAACTGTGAGTTGGTGTGCAAAACACTAGCCACCACTAGATACACCAGAGTTCTCTGCCGCTAGTACGGCGACTCGTGCCACTGGAAGCTTCACGTTGGAAGAATACCGATGCACCCTGTAACATCCGGAACCAATCAAACTTAATTTTTTTATTTATTTTACTTAATTTTTTTATTTTATTTTTCTGCACACGTTTTTTTTTTTTCCGCATGTTTCATTTTTTTTTGTTTTCTTCTCTTTCGGTCTTTATCTCTAAATTCCCATAAGTTTTTTTTTTTCTTGTTCACACGTCTCCTCCTCTAGGGTTTTCTTTTCTTGTTCATCCACCTATATATAGTTATATATATATATATATATATATATATATATATATGTTTTCGAAGAAAGCTTCCACCGCTGCCCTCCCACGCGAAACCTTAGCCCAGCATTTTTCTTCCTCCTCTTTGCAAGCAGCGCATCACCCTCTAGCTCGGTCTCGACCCACCCAGTCGCGACTCACCCAGCTGCCGCACATAACCAATCTCCACAAGTCACGAACCACGCCGTCCCAGCATCACCGCAGCCTGTCCTCACCCTTTCAGAAAGCACCACACCAGTTTAACAGGAAGCCTCTACCTTCCTACTCCGCGTAGCGTGCATCGAGTTGCATGCCGCAGGAAGCCATCGCAGCTGCCTTCCCGACTAACCTGGTCTACACCTCCTTAAGCCACCGTGAACCCACACGGAACCACCGCTAACCATCACCAAGAAAAATAGGAGAGCCCCTGCTTCTCCTCTAAAAAACAAAGCATCACCACTTTTTCGGTTGGTCACTACCGTACGTCGGGAAAACTATTGGGCTAGCCACAGAATCCGCTGTTTGTCACCTTTCTGTCAGCCTCGAGCCGCCTCAGTTCTGTCTTGTCCCTCGCGGTGAGCTTTTGCCAAACGCTTGCACTGCTTCTCCGTCTTCTTTGTTTCTATCTCACCGTGTTTTTCTTTCTCTCTCTCTCTCTCTTCCAGTGCACCACCGCAGTACCCACCACCTCTAGCGCACCCGCCCAACTCCGTCGCAGCTCCACTTCTCTCGGTAGGTCCTCTGTTACTCTCCAACCGCGTGGCGTTGTCCTGTTGCTTGTGTGTTTGTGTTGTTGTTCCGTAAACATTCCATAGTTTAGGAAATGTTTTGACTGATAATTACATTATTACCCTTTGTGGGATGTATAAGATATTGTACTGAGATTATATAGTATTTTTTAAATTATACTATGTGTAACGTATTATTTTTATTGAAAGTGTGAAATTTTATTTTGAACATTTTAAATTATGATTAAAGAAAATCACTTAAGTATTTTTAATATGTTATTAAGTAAAGGTTTATTTTAAGAGTAACCAATATTGGTGTAATGTTATTTTTTTTACATTTTAGATATGTTTTAGTCTATTTAATAATAGTTATGGTGTATTTTAAAGTATTTTGGGATAATTACATTACTCAGTATTAAACTTCATAAGTTGTTTTCATTAATAAATAGGTCTGACTTTTAAATGTTTTAGTCATAGTATTAAATTAGCATTGACGATTTTAGAAAGTGATGATTGGTAATTTTAGATTTTGAGGAATTAAATAGGTTATTTTCTAAGCTTAGGATTAAATATCGAAATACGTGATTAATTGAAAATTTATGAGAATTACGTGATTATTTTATAGGTGACGATTAATTATTGTCCGACGTTTTTGAGGAATTTCGAAAAAGCTAAAAAGTTCAGGTAAGTGGGATTCCTATGCTAGACTTTGCATTAAAATAAAATGTGCTGAGGTTATTTTTTGGAAAATATACATATTTGATTTTGAAAAGAAATTTGAACTACCTCGATTATTTGTTCTGCATTACTCATGAGTTTCTGTTTAAGAAGAAATTATTTTCTGTCATGACTGGTATAGACATGAGCTTATTTTTGACATTCAGTTTCTGAACTTTGAAAAAGAGAGCGAGTATGAAATTTTGTGCATAAATTATGTTGTATAATGATTTTGTTCTATTCTGAGGATTTACTATACTCTGATATGATCTGATGTGATTTCTGAAAACCTCTGGCATAACATTCTGTTTCTATTTCTTTTCCGTTTTGACCTCACCACGGGTGTAAAACTGTGGCCTCTGTTCGGGTTGGTACTAACTTTTCTGTTTCTGGTGCACCCACTTTGGAAACAAAGTGGTTTTCTGCGTGATCTTTCCTATGTGCACACTCGGTGCTCCAAGAATGAATAAGGGGAAGATTCACATTCTGTTTCTGCTCGGTTAGCTACCGGGGTTTGCACAACCCTACAACGAGGGTTAAACATGGTATTTGTTCTGATTTGATAAGATAAGATGTGATGTTTCAATTTATGCTATACCAAAGGAATTTTGATTATGAATATTTTCGAACTTTCGCTCTGATATTTTTAATAACATGTTATGACGTTGCATTTTGAAAACATTATTCTGATTCTGTATTCTGAAAGAAAATATTTTGTTCTGCATTCTGTTTTCTATAAATGCTCATGTTTACACACCAGTATATGTCCTCTGCTTACTGAGTTGTTGATAACTCACCCGTTATCTCCATATATTTTTCAGATAATTTTGGTGGTTCAGCTGGAGAACAAGAGTAGAAAGTTTAGAAAGGTGTGATGATCGTAGTGGAATAAGTGCCTGAGGGTACAAATGCTTATTTGAGGGTCATAGTTAGTAAACTGATTTATTTTTTTAGGTATTTGATTTGTTGAGTTGAGGATGTTTTCGAATTTTGGAAAATTTCTAATTTATGTTATTGGGGATTTCTTAATTGTCGCCATAGAGGAACTTAGATTTTTGGATTGGTTAAGTGGATTAATATTTTATGGGATTTTCTGAATTTTATAGTTGTGTTATTTAAGTTAATTTTAAGTATTAAGAGTTAATTCTCCGGACCTCCAGGAACGGGGCGTTACACACCCAACGTACACCCAGGCGTTTCAAACGAAAGCGCACCACCGCCAAAAGTCCACGTCCAAGCATTTGTGAGCCTACCATCCCATGCACGACATGAGCCCCGTCCGACCACCTCACTAGACTACCAAATGAAGACAACGAGAGTTTACCCACGATTCCTCACAGTAGAAAAACCCATCATCTGGCCGGAAGGAACCCACCAACCAACCATGGGCCAGTAAGGCAACCAATGGCCACACTAAACTAGTAAGTAGTGTTTGCCACTGATGTGGTGCTCCCTATCCCTCGACGTGCCCAGGACCAAGGAACTCCAAAGCTAGACAATGGAAAACAACAAATCCATGCAGGACAAGCACCGACAAAGGGAACATGGGAACTTCCTCGCCATCCCATTGCAATGTACGCAAGTGGCAACATGGTGGCATGAGCACCCATGGGTCCACCATGAGGGGCGACAAAGACCATTGACGGACATGCCAAGAGGAGGAGAACACTATGGGTAAGAGCTAGCCTTGCCCACTTTTCCTTGCCCACAATGACAGTCAACTGTAGAGAGACTTCCTCACCACAATGATGATCAACCACCACGAAAAGCTCCAGCTCCACACCACCCTCGACAGCGCTCACCACGGGAACTTCCTCACCCACAAGTGTTCCTCACTGCAACCAGTTGCTCATATGCACAACCAACTTTTCCCACATGCTTAATCGTGGATATTCAATACAAATAATCATGTCTTTGGACTAGTGGCTTCATCGCCACGTGCATGACTCTTTGAATGCCATGGGCAGTGTATTACCTACAACCGAATAGCTTAATGTGTGAATGATTTTGCAATAAGAATGTAGCATAAAAATGATTTAATGAAGGAATGGAGAGCCAATTTGGTACCATCATGATCAAAGCCAACTAGCAACATAAAAACATCAGTGCATACCGATGGAGCGAAGCCAACTGGAGTCATGCTGCGTGCGCGATACGAGAAAAAGGAAGAATGTTGCAGGCGATGTATACATAAGATGAGATGATTTTGACTTTTTATAGGAATCGAAGAAACGGTGGGTCCCATCAACATTTTTTTTGTTTTTATAATGATTGATTTATTATTGATGAAAATAGTTTCCAATATCAATTTAACATGGGAAATTCATGAGTTTATTTGATAAGTACCCATACCAATAATTAGAATGGTGTATTAAACTGTTATATAATTAATTATTTTATACCTATATTTGGGAATTTTGAATTTTTTATTTCAAAGTATTTTTTGGCCTCGTCATTTTCATAACCCACTTTATTTAAGTAGTAATTAATTAGTGATAATTATACATTATAAATTTAAGATGGAATATGTCATTAGATTTTGTAAATATACCAACTATTATTTAAAGAAAAAAACTATTTGCACTAGTGAGGGGTAACCCCCGCGTACACGGGCCTCCACGTGGATGCTAGAAACGCCGTGTTTCATTTACAGCCCTCAACTTGTCAAATGCAAGAGAACAGACTCCCCTTCGTCACAAACACAAGAGACCTCTCTGCTTCCCACCCACGAAGAGCTTCACCATGGCGAGACTTCTCTGCTTCCCATCTTCTTAACCACGAAAACTGGTTAGCATTCTCAACTTCAACTTCATCTTCTTATTTTTTCATCTTCGCTATCCTGGATCCAACCGTGCCTTGCCATCGTCTTCCCCCTTCCCATGAAACCCGAAACCCTAACCCACAAAGAGCTTCATTTCAGTGAATGTGAAGGGTGAATCCCTCTTCCCACAAGACTTATTACCCTTCGTTTCTATAATTGTTTCCGAAACCCCAACCCTAGCTAATCCCCAATTTTCTAAATCCTCTCTCTCTCTCTCTCTCTCTCTCTCTCTCTCTCTCTCTCTCTCTCTCTCTCTCTGTGTGTGCAGATTTCTCTCCTTAAAAAATTCTGCTACTTTCTTGGAGATACTTGACCAGGTATTTTTAATGTTAAACTTAGGTCTCTCGATTTTAGGGTTGCTGAATACTGTAATTTTCAATTGCGGATTTTGTGTTCAACCTACTTCCCCTTGCTTCGTTTGGTTTAATTAATTTCAAATTGTAACTAAAATGTCATATTTTCTGATAGGAACCAAGGTGGACCTACTCTTAAAGATCCTTTGCAAGTTCCAAATGGGCCAATTACAAGATCAAGGGCCAAGAAGATCAAGGAATCAATGCAAGGATTGGTGCAATCCAGTTGGGATGAAGCCAGCAAGAGCCCAACATTGAAGATGGGTCTGAAAGAAGAAGAACCAGCTTTGATCTACTTTATTCAAGCTGTGGAAGACATGACTTAGAGATATGGCCTATTGTTATTGGAGGCTTCTAATTTGGTTAAATGATTTATTTTATTAGTTTAGAATAAGTGGGCTTTAAGATGCTTGACTCACATGTCTTATTTCTTATGAACTATGTTTTTGGGAAGGCCTTGTATTTTGGCCAATGGCTTATTTAGAAAGTTACATTTTAGGAACTAGGGTTTCATCAATTTATTGTAGGGGTTACTGTAGCCGCGCGTACTGTAGATGGTACTGTTCATCAAGGGTAATTTTGGGTAAAAATGACTTTATTTTGGCTAGGGTTTTGATTAGGTTTGGGTTTAAAAACTCTTTGTAGCCTCATTTGAGAGATTAGACAATATTGAATTTTATTTGTGAGTTGAGTTTTCTCCTCTTGTTCTTGATTGAACTCTTGAACTTATCAAAGGTAAATCACAATCTTTGTGGCGTTCCTCCTTTCTAATCTGGGTTCTTGAGACGGGTTCTTCAACGAGTCTAGATTTTAATATAATCTAGGTTCTTGAAACGAGTTCTCATCGGGTCTAGATTCTCTATCCTTGACTTGATTTTGGCTTTCTTGGAGAGTTTTCAAATTGATTGTGGGTTCAAGGGAATTCATTCCCACGGGTTCATATCATTTTCTTAGTATTTCGACTAATGTTAGCTGAAAATGCTTGTACTTTTTCCTTACAACATAAACAACATATGTCATTGACAAGAAACGTGTGTGAATGTTGGACATTTGGAAAGTGAGACAATTGGTTTAACTTTTCCCAATTGATTGCTTTAGTTATTTGGCTAACTTGAGTCTCCTTTAGTTATTTGGCTAACTTGAGTATATTTGATTCTATTAAGTGATATAATTGATACGATTCCTATGTCAAAATGCATAAAATCTTTTATAATGCATAAAAATGCTTGTGACAATGCTTGGGTTGGAACCAACAAGTTGGTGGTTTCAAATATGTTGGTGGTTTTCTCCAACAAGTTGTTGGTAACAGTCTCGATGGGAGCATACTTGACTGGTGGAGGTTCCCATTGGGTCAATTTTGTGCAGCAAACATAAGGGTGTTTGATGGTTAAGGAAGCTGATATGGAGCACATTTGTGGAGTTAAAAAATTTTAGGCTTCTGGGGTGGATGTGGGGAAGCGCTCCAGTCGACATTGTGGATTGAGGTCTAGCTAATGATGCAATTCCTCAGTTAATGGTTAATCATGATGCTTCTCATTCTCTAAAACATATGGAGTTGAAAACAATGGGCAACAGATAATATATATATTTCTTGTTGTGCGAGTAATTAAATTGGTCTGGGTTGTGGCATAACTTGTATGATACACTATAAATATATATTTCCTACATGGGTGCAATTGTCATAGCAGATACACTTGTATGATACACTTGTCGGCATTTGTGTGCAACATAACAGAATATTCCAGTGATTTTTTTATGTTTATGATTGTGATTTTGGTTCAAGCTAGAATGTCATCATCATTATCATTGTCTTTTTCATCTTCTGCTAAATATACTTTGAGTCAACCATTATGCTACTGTGAGGTTGAAACCACATTGAAATACTCAAATACTAGAAGAAATCTCGGGTGTCCTTCTTAGGATGTCCAAAGTACAACACAGGTAACTACATAATTTGTACTTCTAACATTTTTTGTGAAAAATATTAATATCTAGTACATCTAATATTTTTATAAATGTATAAAATGATTAGGGATTATCGTGCTGCAAATTTTTCAAGTGAGTAGATAGTAATCAAGAGAATGAGCTCAAACTTCGAGAAAGAAATAATGAATTTTAAGGAAGGAAAAACACATCAAGAAGATACTCGACAATATCGAGAAGATGAAGATTGAGGTCCTTAAGAGTGTGGATGAGATCAATAAGAAAGAGATGTTGGTTCGGGATCAAGAAGTTGGAATAAGACATTCAAGAACACTATTATGGGTATATTTGGTTTTTTCAGTTGTTGTGTAGTGACCGGCTGTAACTGAGACGTGTTTTTCATTGTATGTATTGAAAAATTTGTCTAATGTTATATGGTGTAATTTATGTTAATTGAAAAGTGTAAAGAGAATTATAGTATGTGCAAAATTCCAAATTTGGTACTGACATGATTTTCTCAACAGTTCTTGTCTAATGCTAGTTTGACAACATTTATTGTCTGACTTTAATTCTTTTTATCTACTATTGAAGAAAGACATACAAAACAAACTTCAGACTTAAGATATGAATAGGATTTGAATAAAAGCACAATTCTGTTTATAAAATCTGTAATCTATTTATTCACAAAACCAAAGCCGAAAAATGCTTATAAACATACAAATCTCTAGAAGAAAAAAAAAAACTAGGTAACGATCTCCAATTCCTATTCCAATAAACATACAAATCTGTTCATGCTCATTGTTCTACAATATTCCATATAACCTCACACAGAACAATGAATGGGCACTCATATAAATCTACTTGGAACCAATTTCATATTTCCACCCTTTTGCAAACTCTCATACCATCCAAAATAATATAGTCATTTGTTCCAAATACACAAAAACACAAATCTGCCATAAATTATATTGAATACACATAAATATTCTAAATATCAAAATTAAACTGCCTCATTGTGTCGGTTGTGGCACTCATCGAACCCAAGTTGCACTGGTGAGAGCTCATCCATCCCAAGTTGCACCGGTTGTAATTCATCCAACCCAAATTGTATCTGTAACTAATAATATTAATTTAAGATTGTGATATCGACATTACTATAAAAATATGTAATTATTTAAGAATTCTTACACTTTGTGAAGTGCCAAATAAATTCCTACAAGTCGCCACGGCTGGTATATCTCTTCCATCTCACTAATAATCAAATAACAAAAAATAAAACACATTTTTCAATCTCGGCAGTACTAAATTACAAATAAACATGTAACGCAAAAAGAAGTCCACTTGTTTGAGTTTCCCCTCACGATTGCTTTCTTTGTCTTCGCTTGGACTTTTTGCATGCGTTTCTCCATCCCCGATGCTCTTCTCAGAGATGGGGATCTGCCTTTCCCTCTCACAACTAGTGGACTGAGTACTTTTTATGAGCTACCACATGTAGTTGTGTCATTTCCCGTACAACCAACATTGGAACCCGTGATCGTCATTGATGGGGGTTCTTGGTTGTCACCATATAAGTCAATCATTACAAATAACTTATGTGTTGCATCCTCAGTATGCATTTCTGAACCCACTGTAAGAGTAATCATCTTATAACAGATATTCAATAGACTTGAATATCGGTTAGCATCTGCTTGTTGATCCTCTGTGTCAAAGCTGCCGTGGATTAATGTGGATTCTTTTGATGTCCTTCCTCCTTCGCTCTAAAATGTATCTATCTGGCACAAATTTAATCTCGTTACATTTGAATACTGCCAAAATGTGCCTACACAATATCCCCCTCATCTGAAACAACCCACATGAACACTTTGCAGCTGCATCTTCCTCACTAAAGTCCACATAGTGTATAACCGGCTTAGTAAACTGTTCAACACAAACTTCATCCTCTATGCGATAAGTCTTTACAACACCGTCACTCTTAAGTAACTTTGGATCCATATTAATAATGACGGTAATTTCTGTTGAACTTCCTTGAATTTAGCATTCGTGTACAAATCTTAAAATCTTTTATCAATTGGAGATCTAGATATACATGGAATTGTGACACTAAATGAGTGGAAGTTCACTACAGTTTCATTTTCAATTTTCGTTTTCAACGTGTTATCAAAATGGTCGACAAATTCTTTCAAGTTTGTCTTAGCATGAATATAACCGTCAAAAAAGACATTCATGTTCTCCTTCTGCTGTGTTGTACTCATTCCAGCCCAAAATAAGTCTTTCGAGAATGCTGGTACCCAATGCTCACGCTCGGCATATAAACTTTGTAGCCAGACATTCTCATGCAAGTTGTACATGGTGATTAGCTGATCCCAACTATTTCAATATCTTCAACACTTTGAGTGTCATACACACATTTATCAATTCAGTTTTAATCCCATTTTTTTATGAAGCATGCGAACTAAGCTTTTCCGGGACTTTCTTCAATATATGCCATAAACAAAATCGATGTTGGCTTTCTGAAAATACAATGGCAATCAAATTTTTAATCGCTTTGTCCTGATCTGTGATAATAACTCTCAAGAGCTACACCATCCATACACTGCAACCATGTCTGGAATAACAAGGCAAACATCTATGTATCTTCACTGGATATCAATCATGCACCCAACAGAATTGACTGACTGTGATGGTTTACACCAACAAATGATGCAAAGGGCATCTCATATCTATTCGTCAGATATGTGGTGTCAAATGTGACCACATCACCGAAATACTAATATGCTGCCATACTATGGGAGTCTGCCCATACTAAGAAATGAGATTTAGTTGGAATGAGGCATTGGTTATGAATATTATGAACTGTTGTCAATCTAAACTTCTCATCAACTTTTAAGGCATTAATTTTTGCCTTACAATCTGTCTTTCCTGCCGGTCATAGTCTGGTGACATTCAACTTCCTATTATGGGCCTTCCCACCAAGGGCATAACCAAGGGTGGCATATCTAACATTGACATCCTCTCCCTTCTCAATCATTCTTGTCATCACTCCAAACTCGCATTCCTAGCATACTACTCATAATAACTCATTACTTCTTCAAAAGAATTAAACTCCATCCCCGACTTTGGCTCCTCAATTGTATCACCACCAACTTCATCCTCTAATTGAGACGTCTTGATAGTGCCATCGTTAGTTTCTCATGAATTTGGTCTATCTTCGTCTCCATCTTCAACTCTAGAGGAGTTACATAGAATATCAGTTTCCCTACACTCGAGTGTTTCCTCTACACCAACTCTTCTGCTCGTAGCAGAGCTTGTAGTCATGAGAGGAGTCGGATAACCAGTATTCTACAAAAAGAACAAAAAATCTATGACACTAGCCTTAAAAAAAACCCAACTTAAAAAAAAAGTACATGAACACAGTTGGATCACTACTTGAATGTTGCTTGGATATTGGTAACCATCTGGATATGGCAAAAAAGTAGGTGACTCCGTAGGAATTGGTCCATAGTAACCATGCATGTAATTTGTGAAGTTTGGACAAGTTGATGGTATATCCTTATCCCCCTTCTTCTCATTTTTCAATAAAGAAAAGATAACTTTCCAGGACCCTGAAACAAATAGTCCCAAATAGTCACTCTTAAGTATATAATTCATCATCACACAATTTAAAACAAGAACATTTTAAAGAGACAAAATTTGTACTTGAAAGGGAATAAACACTTCATCTTTTGAAGCATTCTAATATCAATATTCAAGTTTTTATAACAAATATTGCCAATTATCTTAGTTTGGCTTAAGGAGACAAATGTCCAATACAAAGATTCAGCCAATTAAAGTTTATTTCAGATAGAGAGAGAGAGCTATACAATTAAATGCTGAAATGAAAGGAACAAGGAAGATAAAGGAAATGAGCATTGCAACAGACAGGAGATGGAGCGATGGGGGCAAGGATGATAATGGGGATTGTAAAATCAAGGTAAATAAGGTATTCTTTGTTGTCAGTTTGCATAAAGGTAGTTATATGCCCAGACTAGTTCAAAGTTAAACTCTTACTGAAAACAAGTAAAGATAACTCTTAACAAACGAAATAAAAATCCAAGTGTTTCAAAACTGACATAAATCTAAAATGCTTAACTCAAATTCATCTTAACCCAGCATAAACTTAGCCCCCCATCCCCCTATGCACACAGCCCACCATGGCCTGTGCACTAACATATGCAAATTCTAACAGAATGAAGAATGAAAGAATCTTGAAAGTGCACATAATAAACTCATGACAGCTACCCAATAAAACCTATAAAATTATTTCTTTCATGTTAGGAGAAAAGTTGCAGATATCTATATCATAGTAGTTCCTCACAAAGAGGCATTTTTTCCTTCAGTGAAGGTCAATGAGGTGAAGGAAAAGAATTAATTATAGCAATCAGAGAAACAAAACTATCTAAATATTAAAAAAATTACTAAAGTCTTCACCCATCCTCTGGTTAATTAAGTTCGAAAAACATTCAATACATCTGACAACCAAAGACTATTCCCTTTTTTTTGCTCAATATAGACTATGGAAAGTCCGAGTCCAAAACCCCAGGACTCGACTAATTCTGTGTGCATTAATGAGTAAATTTTTTTTATAAGAAAAAGACACATGCCAATGACATACAAGATGTGTTATCACTCAAGGACAACTTGTTCGCATAAAAATATATCTACAAGTGCAGAGAATCGCAACAAGTAGTAAAATGTTTTAAAGAAAACGGATATCGAACTCACATGGAATAATTATACTATTGAGTATTGCAATTGACTAAATTAATTACTATTTGGAAAACCTAAATTTGAAGAATGGTTTATCTAAATTAAACCGAAAAAAAGAACATTAAAATTAAGATTTTAATAAATAATAAGAATAGATCTAGAGCTTTTAACTTCACCTAGCAAATCTCATACAGTTTATTCTTCCTTGTTATAAAATCCCAATTATCTCAAGTTGATGATAAAAATCTCTTAACAATTCAATATTTTCTCTTGAACAATATCAAAAATATCTCTAACTAATAATTTCATATCTCTATGTGAATTTAACTAATTAAAGACTCATTAAGTTCTTTAGATTTTTCTGAAAAATCAGACTGGTCGCAGTAAAGCATATATGCTTTCGCTCAACTAATGGCATTTAATCATAGAGCTTTAATCACAAATCACCACTTGGTATCATTGTGATTCAAAATATTAAATAATAGTTAGCTAGAAAATTACAAGCATTAAGAACGAGGAATAAATACTCGATCATGGAAATATTAAAAATAAAATAACTTGGAATATAAACTGTGCGCTCAATGCTAGGCTACATCAAAACTCTAGAAAATAGAATTAGTTCATAATGACATTGAAAAGAATAAAACTGGTGTTCTTCATTGAAGTCGGTCGATGAAGCATGTGGCTCTCGCCTCTGCCCTCCAGTTCCGCCTTCTCGAAAGAACTCTTCAAAAATAAATTAGGGAACTCTAAACTCATACTCAGACTCTAAAACATAAAAACTCTCGACTCCAATTCGTAACTCCCTCCTATTCATCCCACAAGTCGAAATTAAATAGATGTCGAAATTCCAATTTGGAAACAAGATAACTGCGACTACAATCTAGCTTAAAAATCTAGAAAATAGTTTCTAAAGATAAATGTTAACATAAAAGAAATTATCCTAAAAATAACGGTATTATCTAAAATAGAAGATTCAGTAATATGTAGCTTGAATTGCGGAGCTTGGAAGAATTTGGTGGTCAGCAGCAGATTGATCTCGGTCGGGAGGAATTATCCCACCAACTAGATGTCATGTGCACTGAATATACTTGGCGTGGAGGTCACAAATGAACGGGGGTGTGGAGGTCACAAAGATCACATGACCCTCTCCACGCCTTCCGAGTGGAAAGACTCTCGACCGGGATGAAAGACTCCTCTTGCCTTTTCTAATTATTGCTCACGATGTTGTTTAGGTTGGTCTTTTAAGTTGGTCGTTTAAACTAGTCGCCCAATCTAACTGCCTAGAGCCTTGGCACCAAGTTTTTGTGCCTTCTGGTCGCGAGTCTCCTTGCCTACCGAGAGGTCGGTCTTCTCGCCTTTGGGCGAGAGAAACCTCTTTGCTACCCACGGGATAAGGCTCCTCGCCCAAATATCATCGGCTCTCTTCAGATCTCGCTGCATCTTATCGATCTGGATCCGTAGTCTCTTCTTTTGTACCAAAATACTCTCATTTTGTATTAAATCTTCACATTCCTTCAAATCCAAAAAAATAAATAAATATATGTAGAAATAAAATAAAATCAATAGTATTGAAGGGAAAATGACACTTTTCATAAATAAAAAAGTGATAAAAATCATATAAAAATAACACTTATCACATCCAAACATGAAACAACATTATTGGCTAGCCTTGGATGCTTATGAAACAAAACAAAGAAATGATAAACTCATTTAAGCTCAAGCACATACAATGGAGCCTTAGAAAATGACAGCTACCCCCAACGATGCCAACAACAGGTACCCCCAACGATGCCAACACGGGATTCGACTTTCAGTGGCTACCCACAACAACGCCAATGATCGACGGGTTTTGGCTGGATTCGGTGGCTTTCAATGTTTCACTCAGGATTTCTTGGTTTTGATTTCATTTTCGCATTTCCCTCTCATTTTGTGTTTTTCGGTTTTTCTTTTAAATAATATATCGGCCGATTCCCCCCGTTTACCCAACCCTGTGTACATGTAAAAGAACTGTTATTTAAAACAATGATTACATTTATAAAATCAACCATGATATATGTACATAACATCATGCGCCATTAAAAAAATATTTGCATAAAAAAAAAAGTAAATACATAGCTCAGCTATCTATGTTTAGGGAAGGTTTTGATAGTGAGTTGAGATGAAATAAGTTGAAATGAAATTTGAAAACTGAATAAAATATTGTTAGAATATGATTTTTTAATATTATTATTATTTTGAGATGTGAAAAAATTAAATTTTTTATTATATTTTGTGTAAAAATTTAAAATAATTATAATAATTAAATGAGATAAGATGAGATAAGATAAAATATTTTTTTGCAAACGAAACCTTGAACTGTTACCACGTAGATGTCTCCAACATAATTATGCACCATAATAATAAAAAATTTAATTTTTAATAGTCACTCATGTGCTCAAATAAATGTTGCAATCTCATTCCTTATTTCAGACATTGTTTAGGCCAATATACTTATATGTACTTCAAAGCACAGGTATCATATTAAACACCAAATAATACATAAAATTCAGTTACAACAAACTATAATTCATGATCTCGTAATTATAGTCTGATAAAAACATTAGCACCCAACAAATATTCAAAGAAAAGATCTGGAGAACATACTTTGAGAACATGCAATCCAAAACGTATGCAAATAAGAAAATGTTAATATGAGTCTCAAATATATCTATTAAATGTCTCAATTCATATTTTTTTATGATTAAAAGAATTATTATTAGTTAAATTTTTTTAATGATTAAACATATTTAAAAAATAGTTAAAAATGATAATTCGTATGCGGAGACGAACCTGTGTTTTTATTTGGGTTGTACAAAAAATTGAGAAACCGACCTAAACCGATTCAGACCGGCTGCTGAAGCTCAGAATCGGCCGAAATTGGTGGAGAATCGGTTGGCGTGCGGCAGCAAATAGAGAAAATCGATATCGGCCGGTTCGAACCGCTGAACCGGCCGACTAAATAAACTATTTTTTTATATATATTATGTACTTAAAACGATGTCGTTCTACTAAGTTTAAGTGGAACGACGTCGTTTTAAGCCTTAGTTGTGTTTTAAATACAACTTAAGCGACGGCGTTTGGTATTAAACCAAATGGCGTCATTTAATTCATAACCAATAAAAAAAAAATTAAGTAGAACTTGAATCAAACGGCGTCGTTTCAAAATAACTTCGTCTTCCTCCTCGCGTCTTCTTCCTCGCGTTCTTCCCTGTTCCCATCCTCTCTCTCTCTCTCCCCTCTGCAACACACTCTCTCTACTCTCTAAGAGGAAGCTCGGTCTGAAAACTGACCGTGAACCGCCAGAGAAAGGAAGCAACGGTTTCAGCCGGTGTTTCCCCCCCCCCCCCAGTCGACCGGTTTCGGCCGGTTTTCTCCCCAAGAAATTAACTTTCGGTCGGCATGAGTTTTGTCTAAAAACTTAATCGAAGGGGTCGATTTTCACCCCTAGATTTTAACGTTGCGCGATTGGTTTCATCGTGAGATTAGATTAGAAGGGTTGATTTTAGATAAAATTTAAAAATTAAATAAATATTATTAAAATATTATTATTTTAAAATTTAAAAAATCTAAATTATTTATTTTATGTTATATAAAAATTTATGAGAATTATAATAATAAAATAAAATAACTTTTACTATCCAACTGTATTCTTATATGTGCAGAAAGGCTGACATCTAGAGCAGACCTACGTGGATCCTTGGCTCTCAAAAGATTTTTAAGAATTTGTTTTAGTATGTGGTTTTTCTACCAAAGATATCTTAATATAAAGATAATTTATCTTCTAAAATATTTTAAAAATTCTTACTAATTGTCTAGGTTTTTTCAGTTTTTCAACAATTTTTCATACTCACTTATTTTTTTATCATTAATAAAATTTCATATTCTTATTTTTTTTCACATCTCATAAGAGATAAGAAAATATCTTTATCACTTTTTATAAGTTATTTGGTAAATTTACAACCTCATTTTTTCTATTTATTTACATTTTTAATTTGAAGTCTTCCACTAGTTAATTTATTAATTTAGATTAGTTTTGTTAGTAAGGACATATGTACTACTATCGAATTAACAATTAAGAGTGAGGATAAAAATAAAATCACATAACTAATTTTTATTGTTTGTTTAATTAATTTTTATCGTTTGTTTTCATAAATTTTACATAATTATTTCTATTTTAATTTTTATTGTTTACTTAAATTCGATGGAGCTCTACATGATGAGAGATTCAGATTGACGGTTTGGCTAATTTAATTATCCCTAAATAACTATTTTATAGGATTAATATTAAATATTGATGATACATTTTATTATCTTAAATATTAGTTATAAACAGTTTACTAATCATCCTAACGCACCAAATTTTAGTTCTGTCTAACACCTAAATGAAAGAAGATAGAGCTGAAATGAAATAAAGTTGTAGTCGTAGCAAGGGGACAGCACTAGCATTGTAATCAAATTCATTTTTAAATTTTGATGAAAAATACATGTTTTCTATATATTTAAAATTTCATTATCCACAACTCTATATTGGATTAGGTATTGAATTCATCAAAATAATAATATAATATTATTTTTTTAATAATAATATTTTATTTTTTTTCATATTTTATAATTACACTAATCATATGTTAATTAATAATTTAATTTTATTCTTATATTATTATTATAAGACGGTTAAGGATTGAACGTGAATAAAAAATACCATTAGAAATTAAAGTGAATAAAAAATAAATTTGATGAGTAAACAATAACTTTTCAAATTTGAAGAAACATATCCATTTACTGTAACTCAAAGTTTCATATTTATCTCTTTGATTAATCCAAATCAACTATCTTTTAATAAAATTTATCATATTTTATATTTGATTAGGCTTTTAGGAGAGATTTGGATTCAAAACTCATCTCAACTCATCTAATCTCATCGTTACAACTTTTTCAAATTTTTACATAAAGTATAATAAACAATTAAACTATTTCAAATTTCAAAATAATTTTCTTAAATTTCTATATAAAATATATAATAAATAATTTAATTTTTATTCTATTATTCATAAATTATCTTAATTCATTTTTAACTCGTATATAAGTTCAAACATCTCTTAATAAATTCAATATGAATGCTCTAATAAGTGGAGAGAGCTGAATTGATAAGTCTAAAAAAAATTTTCATATAATTTTTATATATTCTTAAATATTTTTAAAAAATAAAAATAATATTATTATTAAAAAAATTATAAAAAAAATTATTTTATTATATTATTATTATTTTAAAATTTTTATATAAAATATAATAATTAATTAATTTTTTTAAATTTTAAAATAATAATAATATTAAAAAATAATATTAATAAAAACACAGCCCCGTCTCGGCATAAGACAACTCCAACGATACATTCACACTCCATCGCATACGACAACCCCAACCATCACATTTCCTCTCTCTCTACCAGTCTGTGTTCCTGTATGTGGAGGAAGGCTGACATCGAAAGGAAAGAAAGATAGAGCTGAAATGAAATAAAGCGTGTTCTGACGGCTATGACACTCCATCGCATACGACAAACCTAACCATCAATCACATTTCCCCTCTCTCTACTGATGCTGTGTTCTTGTTTGTGCAGAAAGGCTGACACTTAAATGAAAGCAGATAGAGCTGAATTGATACGAAGAAAGGTTTGGTCATTGGTGCAGTCGATTCCACCTTATTCGATTATAAAAAAATTAAAAAATTGTTCATAGCAATTGACAATTAGATCAATTCCCCCAATGACTCGACAATGCTCTACACTAATGCTGTTGTTTCAATTGCAAGCGGCGCGTGAAGATATAAAAAATAACATGTCCGGTTTGGATAATAAGTTAAAAGATAATAAATTAAGATGAGATAAATTAAAATAAAAAATAAAAAGTAAAAAAAATATTATTTTTATTTAAAGATTTAAAAAAATAAATTATTTATTATATTTTATGTAAAAATTTAAAAAAATTATAACGATGAGATAAGATGAAATAAAATACTTATTGTATCTAAATGATGCAGGGGTAATTTAAATAATGTGTTGAGATGAGATTAATTAAGATTATTTGTGAATAATAATAAGATTATTCAGTTGAGATAAAATGAGATGATTTTTAAAAATATATACATTTGAATTTAGAAGTGAGATTATATAGTTTTAATTTTGTGAGGGATTTAATAGTTGTGAATCCCACCAATTATTGCATAGTATTTATAATGATTGAGTATTATTTATAAATATATTTATATTAACTAATAGCAATTGATAAATTACATGCCCAAAAAAATATTAAAATCACATCATTAATAGCAAACCATTTTTCAAATTTAGATTAATCAATAATTCTTAAAAATCATCATTTTTATTATAATATATATAATTCTAATTATGAATTAGAAATTATTAAATATCGTTGGTTATTCTAACTGGAACCCATTATTTCAGATGGATAAATATTAACAATTATGGATGGGTCCGAAAAAAAATTGACAGTCAGATCTTTGCATTATACTAACAAAAATTTATAATCTATTTTTATCGAAAAAATTACATACATTTCCATTCGGGTTGGCATTCAATAGAATGTGAGGTACACAACGTTACATATTTTTTGGGAATGGAGGTGCGTAGATGGAGATGAGAATTAGCATAGGGAAAGGGGAGAAAAAGCAAAACATTGTGTTTTTTCCTTTCGGGGTGAAAAAGCAAGAATACTACTATACATCAATCTACTATTGGCTACACCTACAACACACCTTATGTGGCGTAAGTTTTTTTTTTTTAAAACCCAAAACGTGCGTTTTGTTGGTTTTGTATTTTCTCGATTTGAATTTGCCCCGAGTTGAAACTGCTCCCTCACCTGCGTCGATTGTGCTCTACCCACCGCCACCAGTGATGCTGTCTCTTTCCAGAGACACCTAGGCCGTCTGCACAGTGCCACCACACCCCTCATCGCCCAACGCCATAAAATTGATTGTAAAAGAACGATTACAATATCCTGCACATTTGGAAGACATAGCTAGCTAGGCTAGCTCCTAAATAGAAAAGAATGCTCAAAGCATTAGCTCGTGGGTATTATAAGTTGTATCTAATTCAAAATGGAAAGTATATTTATAGTACACTAGCTTGTACGTACGTAGCATGCTCGCTATGATTATGTTGAATGGAAAAATCTAATGAAGTCAACCTTGCACACCCCTTGCGCACACCTGCCTACCTGGCATACCACGCATAACTTGAAATAGCATGTTTTGTGTTGAAATTTAAACCCGAGACTTGTATTAAAATAAAAGAAACCCATGGTGAAGCAGCACATGACAAAAAGGAAATGATAGAATAATCAGATTGCAACTGGAGATCTTTCTTAGTCATAGCACAATAAAAAGATCACACAAACATCTAAATTTCACACATTTTAAGATTTTAGTCGTTCTAGAATGTGCTACAGAAAAAGAATTTGTTCCTCATCTATCTCATCTGCAAAGAGATTTCATCATAAGAAATTAAGGAACTGCAGACAACTAGCATACACAAAAAGGGTTATGGTAAACAACACACCATCATGCATACTGCCCCAAGTTCCAATTTTCATAAAGGAAATTAAGTACATCACCGAAAATATTATGATTATTGATTTCCAATGTGTGCTGCACGTTGAGGTTTATAGCAAAGAGTCAATATTCCTTAGAGAAAAGCTTTAGGGCACAACAAGTGTTGTCTTGAAAGAGTTTCTAGCTAAGCAAATCAAGAAAAATGAGGGTTCGAGGCCAGTAGCAGAGGAAATAGGAAGCTATCAACTGCGAAAAAGATATTCTAGCAAACCCCAATGATTTGTTGATATTTCAATTTTTATTACAGAGGAAAGGGAAGAGCCAAACTCGTATAGAGGTAGTAGGTCTTCATGATCAATAAATACCACTCATTTGCATGTGATTTTGATTCCAAGATTGTATTTTTATTTTATAGGTAACGAAGAAAGATTTATGCTCTTGGATCTCACCAACAACATCACCTTAGCCATTGGAGATGACGTAGCTCTTTTCACATAGCTGCCTCTGGTTCCACCTCCGTATTGGCCAGATCAAAACCAAATGCAATTAAACTCCGTGCAGAGATGTGCCAGCGGAGACGAGAGCTTTTTCGTGGGCGATGGAGAAAAATGAAAGCTTTTTTGTGGGCTTCTGTCAACTGTTTACTTATTTTATCTCTATTTTTTTTAATAAAATTGCTCTGCCACGTCAACGAGGGTGCACAAAGTGTGTGCAAAATGGACTGCACCTAGTGGAACTGAATGGCATGCAAGCGTCTCATTATCTCATTAAAACGCCGCCTATGCATTAAATATATATTAAGAAAAATGATATATGGAAGCCACTGTTTGTAGAAGCCAATTTTGCACTCATTAGGTGTCAAAACATACACCACGTATTTGAGAGGGAAAACGAGAGAGAGCACAGATGAGAGAGAGAGCACGGATGAGAGATGAGAGAGAGAGAGAACGAGTGGAGATGAGAGAGAGAACGAGCGAGAGAGAGCAGAGAGAGGAGAGAGAGAGCGCAGATGAGAGATGAGAGAGAGAGCGGAGATGAGAGAGAGAACGAGCGAGAGATGAGAGAGAGCGAGCGAGAGATGAGAGAGAGAGCGAGACGAGAGAGAGAGAGAGAGAGAGAGAGAGAGCAGAAACGAGAGAGAGAGAGAGAGCGAGACGCCGAGAGAGAGCGAGACGACGAGAGAGAGAGACCGAGAGCAGAGATGAGAGACGACGAGAGAAAGAGACCGAGAGCAGAGATGAGAGACGACGAGAGAGAGAAAGACCGAGAGCAGAGATGAGAGAGAGAGTGGAGATGAGAGAGAGAGCGAGACGACGAGAGAGAGAGACCGAGAGCAGAGATGAGAGAGAGAGAGTGGAGATGAGAGAGAGAGCAGAGATGAGAGAGAGCGGAGACGATGAGAGAGAGAGAGACGGGAGAACAAGCCGAAGGAAGAAAAAAAAAAAAAAAAACAAATGGATGAGAGGCATCCACGTAGTGTGTGCATTGTGTGCACCACTACAGTGGATGCCGTATAGCACTACTCATATATTAATGTAGATTGTAGTTGCACTTTAGCCCAACAAAATAATTCTCATGTTGTATAGTTGTATGGATTATGTAGTTGGAAATTATAATCCCCAAGGAGCACTTCCATGCATGCATATCATTGATAATACTACACCATATAGGCTTATATGCAGTGCTATAATTTGCCGCAAATAGTATGGCCGCAAACTCCTTTTTCTATCCAGTTTATAAATAGAAAATAAAAATATATAATAAAGAATTTATAAATGTTAGTGATCAATGCTAGTCATGTATAGAAACGATTAGATTAGTGAACCTATCATTTGATGACACATCAATAAATATTGAGAGAAAGATGACAAAAATGATGATAAATAGATTTTTTGATATATATACAATTCATACTCATGTATGGTATAAATTAATTAACCGATTCAAAGGACAAACATGAAAGTACTCCACCAGTTGTACGTGCATGCCAGGTATTCCTTCCTCTTCATGTTAATATGTTAATATTGGAACGATGATTCAGAGAATTGGTAGTTATACTTTATTTTGTGATCTATTTATGAGTAATGCTAGATATAGTTTTAGGATGTGCGAGGCTCATATGCTCTCTTAAAAAAAAAGTAGGATCCAATATTAAAAAATAATTTTTTTATGTGAGTTCCAGATTTATCTATTTTTTTAAAAGAAATGCGCAAAATTTATATATCATAGAACTCCAAATATCATTTTTTTTCTATAGGAAATCGTGTCTATTTTAATATTGTATTTGCATTGATATGTCAAGCTATATTTATATGTACATAATATACATACACACACTACAACAAAAATACATTTTGCAATGATAAAAACTGTTGCAAAATGTCAATTTATCGTTGCAAAAAAGTATTTGCAACGATCACTTTTCATTGCCCTACTCTTGCAAATGTTGTCATGGGAAAAGTATATTACGAGTCACGACGATGATTTTTTTTGTTGCAAATAATCACTTTCAGTGATGAAATTTTATCATTGCAAATAAATGTATTGTTGTTGCAAACAAAATTCACAATAATCGTACATTCATTGCAAAATATGTTTATTTGCAACGAAATATACATTCATTGCAAAAGAGTATGTTTATTTGCAACGACATGTACATTTGTTGAAAATCTATCTATTTGCAACGTTGCTAATATGCAAATATGCTATTTGTGACAAAAAAAAAACTATTTGTAGCTAATGTATCTCACTACATATAGTCTTACATAAGAGGGAAAAAAAAATACAATATCACACATTTTGGATTAGGGGTGTAAGCTGTTATTTAATCTGGACTAGAAAATCGGACAGTATCGGTCCGGTCCAGTCCATTTATACCTTAGAATTTCAATTTTTGATCCTGTGTAGGGGTTTGCTTTTTTTGGACCGAACCAACAGAAGTATATATAAAGTTTTTCAAAATATTTTATATATATTATTTCATATAGTAGTTATATAACTTAATTAATTTTCATCTAACCTTTCCCCATTAACTATATGTATTTGGAGTTTGGATGATATTGCATTTTTTAATTTCATTTTCTCTAATTTTTTGTTTTTAACTTTATTATGATGATTGCTAATTCTCATAGATAGATATGGATAATTTTGATAATTAACTTTTTAAGCCTATTTTCAAGTACAAAATGTGCAAATAAAAATAAATAGTTTATATTGAAAAGTATAAACATTGTGGGTTTTTTTTGTATTAATGGACCAAAAATAGTCAAAACACATATTAAAAGTGATTTTGGACTTTTTGTATGTTTGACCCATTTTACATTGGCCTGAATCGATCCGTGAACCCTCTTCCCCCTGGCCCGGGATCGGACCAGACCGGACCAGACCGATTACACTCCTATTGGATAGAGTTCATCATTCATTCAAACATTAAATAACAATTGATTGACATGTTAAAATAATTAAAAATATTTTATTATTGTTCAGAGAATTTGTTGTTGTAAATGCAACTATTTCCATCAAATTATTTTTAATCGTTACAAATTATGCATTATTAACAACAAGAAAAAATGTCGTTGCAAATGTTCGTTGTAAAAAGTCATTTTTATTGTAGTGAGCTCTCCTCCCTCCCTATCGCTAGCCCATCTCCTTTTCTTCCTCTCCTCACAACTCGCGTCGCCCCCCACCCCCACCAGTCACGTC
The DNA here is from genome assembly GCF_001411555.2 of Juglans regia. Classification (NCBI taxonomy): domain Eukaryota; kingdom Viridiplantae; phylum Streptophyta; class Magnoliopsida; order Fagales; family Juglandaceae; genus Juglans; species Juglans regia. Next base: position 31,990,328 of record NC_049907.1, on the reverse strand, counting down.
GCCCATCTTCTCCCCCACCCCCACTCCCTTGTCGCTCAAACAATGCCCTAATTGGCCCGCACCCCCTCTGCCCAACACCCCTCCCCCCCAAGTCGACCCTCCCATCCTCTCCCTGAGTCTCCTCCTGATGCTTCCTCGTCATCCCCGAGTAAGTTCTACTATACATTCGGCCTTCTTCTGATGTTTGCTTCCCATTATGTTTTCCTTTAAAAGAACATGAACTGAAAAGTTTAACTCAACTGGAAGATGCGATGTTGTTGTTTTAGTTGTACCCAGATCATAAAACAGTTACTAGTTTTAGATTCATGATGGGGTTTTTCCTTTTCTTGGATTTTCACGGCAACCCAATATAGGATAGCTATTGTGCCTTCACTTTTTTGTTTAAAACACGATACTTTTTTTTTATTTTTTATTTTTATTTTTTATGTCTTCTTAATATAAGATTAAGGAGTTTTTTTTCCGTTTAATTTATCACATTCATCGATCAAACAAGGAGATCACATTGTATTGTATTGTATTGTATTTTAAATAAGCCAGCCCTATAGTAAATATTGTAACTGTGAGAATAAAGAGGGGAATCGTGTCTAATAAAATGGGAACTTATGGGTGTCGAATTGATAATGTTAAGGACTTTGAATGTGCTCATATGGTTATTAATTGGTAATTTGGTAATGTGTTTCAGCTTCACGAATCATGATAGTGATGTAAGATCAAATCTCACCTTTACTTAGAATCCATGGATTATTAATGGGAGGAGGGCTAAGCTTCCACTTTGTACCCAATTTTATTATTTATAAACAAAAATTATAATAAAACCCAATTTGCCTTCATATCCACAATGCTTTCTAAGCTATATGGAAGCTTTTCAAGTTTTTTTTTTTGGTTTAATGCCATTGAAAGACACCATTGGATATCATTTCACCCAACATCTTTTGGACAATATAAAATAAACCAATTGATGGGAATATATTTTCACTTTTTTTGAATATATATATATATGTATATATTTTGCTTTCATGGGATTTATTTTTTGAGGTAGTATGGGAAGTGAAAACAACTTCATAAAGCTGAAGTAGGACCAAAAAAGTGGTATATATTCTCATCAAACCGACCACAAAAAGTGATTTAGATACATTTAGACTACCACAACTTGCCATTCATGCATTTGAGTTTGACCTATGAATAAATGGGCAATGAAAGCAACATCCCAAAAAGAAATATATATACTGTAAAAAGGGATGAGATGAGGAGGATATCATGTTATCGAGGTTGGGTTGGGTATCTTTTTTAATGCCTTTTAGTTGGGTTAGAGATATGCTTGATCTTATGGAAAAGACTTGAAAAAAAAGAACTCAAACCAACTAGGTTTGTACTCAATGAGAAGGGTCCACTCCAAATTTGTAAGCATGCAAACCTTTAATGTTTTGCCTCAATTTATGTCCCTTCTATGCCTCCTAAGGTTTGGTTCCATGTCTATCTCTCGTTTTCGTTATATCTATTGAGTGCGTTAAATGAACTAAATAAGAAGTAAATCTACTCTTAAAAAGAGAAAACATATGGACCATATGAAAATGAAATTAACTTTGTTTTGATTGTGTTGTTGATTGAGCATATCAAATTCATGTAACATTAGTTTAGGAAAATAACATATCGTAAGGATTTACACTAGCCTTTTCACTTCTATCATAGTATGTTTATAAAATATTATTAATCAATCATTAGATTTATTTTATTTAAAAAACGAGAGATAATCTAATGATTAAATACAAGAAACAATAACACATCAACACATTGTGATCGTCTACCATGTTAAGAAAATCCTAACTAAGCAATTATGCTAAGAAAAATGCTACTCTCACCGACAGTTGCGTCCTAATTGAATTGGGTCACGACAATTTTTTTTATATTTAGTGATTAAAGAAGTGATTAAACAACAAATCCACCTGCACATACAAAGGATAACCCATCTTCCACCTGCATGTAATAAGTGTACAATATAATACTTGCAGCGGATAAATAAAAAGGTCATTCTTTATTAAGTACCAGAAATCTCAAAACAATAAAATACTTTTTACAAGAGTTATACAGTCATTCGATAGATAATTACAGTAAAATAACATAACATCAGGGAAACAAATCCCATATCGTAGAACAACATATCAGTAAGTCATCCCTTTGGTGGAGCCGGTTCCTAAGGTTCATACTCGGCCTCTGCGTCAAAATCTACTATACCATAAGACGGAATCATAGGGTAATACACCACAATGAGATTATGACATTTCAGCAAGTAATCAACCAAAACCACATCCAAGAATTTAAAACATATTATTACAACCAACATGTCCACATATGGTCAAATATGAAGGAAACAAATCCATTTCGTTTTTTCCAAAAATACACTTTTAATAACTCAAGCCAAAAATCTCATTTGGCCCAACCATATCCATTATTTTATTATGCATGCACCACAGTCTCCCCTAATGGACCATCCGTACACCCTGACTCTCATTGTCACACCATGAGTAACGTCCATGCATGAGACTTCGTAACGAGCGATGCCTAATTTCACGCCCGGCGCATACATGGCTAAGCATTCTCTAATCTCGCCAGCAAAATGCCACGAAATTGGTACGAGAGCTTTACCATCTCGTCCGTTCCCGTTGTCGCCTTGCGACAACTCAGGAGACATCACGTCAGTCTGTTACACTCCTGAGTGACCAGATGAGCTCCACCGAGATAATGTCTCATCTCGGCTTGGGGTTATGATACACTTATAATACAAACAATCCCAATTTCCAAACAGACAACATGACTTCCAACCACAATTTATGAATGACGATAAATATGCATGACAACAAATATTGGATGACATAGTAATTTGTTCATTTATATAAAATCACAACAATTATAAATACACAGTTTCACAACCAACTACACGCATAATCCCATTCTCCAATCCGGCCCAAGGCCCAAATCCAACATCAACTGCAATTTAATCCAATACTCCAGTGGCCCAAGGCCAATCTCAAACCAACAGTTTACAAATAATGTTAATTATAATAATGTTATTTTAAAACTCATGGGTCGCGTTGGAAAATTACTTAGACGATGTCGAAAAAATTCTGGAAGATCATGCGTATGGAGGAGTTGCCAAAAGTGGCGGTAGCGGTGGTTTAAGAGTAACATGGTGACCTTTTTGGTGAGTTTCACTCAAGGAAGAATTCGGTCTAGGTGTAAATGGGTGGAAGATGCAACTCACGACAAGCACAAAAAAACACCAAGAAACCGATTGAAGCTCACGACTTTTATGGACAAAACAGGACACGACAAAAACTTCTCAAACTCTCGTACTCACCAACAAAATTCACAGAACAATAAAACTAAACACCTAGAAGGGAGATGAAAATAGCTTAACTGGGAAGATTTAATTGAGGGAACCTGTGGCCTTTTTATAGGTCGAGTATGGCGGTTTGATTCAAGATGACTAACACGGTTCACATGCAAATGGAGGAGATGTGTGATTGTGCATGATGCGGAAGGCACTGCCGATCGACATGGGGACAACCATGGAAGCTCGAGGTGGAAGGTGGTGGTGGCTAAGTGTAGCGACAACTTGATAGCGACTTCTCGGAGTCCATTGCTAAACGACACGGAGTAGCCCATGAAAGAAGGAGGTGGAAAGAAAGAGATAGTGGCTTGATGCGGGTTGCAATACGTGGCTATGGTCCAATTGGAGGAGGGGTTGGCGTCGGCAGCAAGTGGAACAAGAAGAAAACCGAAGGAAGAAGAAGGAAGAAGAAGAAAGGAGAAGGAAGGAGAGGGACGGTGCAAGAGGAAAACGATGAAACCCTAAGGGGTTTTTCCCAAAACAGCGCCGTTTCACACGGCTAGAGTTGAGTTCCCACCTTCAAGCACGAGCTAGGCCCTTCCTTCACATGGGCTGGGCCATTTTAAAACACACGGTTGGGCCAATTAAAACAAACACACACACAACCCAACAAAAACACTACAAATTAAAGTCCCAATCCGAAAACAAACCAAAATAAATTAAAATAACATTTATAAAATAACACAACAAAATAAATAATAAATAATTAAAACACATAAAAATTAGGGATCTCACATCAAGTACCCCATTGGCGCACACCACCAAAACTGTCTGCATTTTCTATCACCGGCAGAGAGTTCCTTGCCCATAGAAGCTTTGCTTGCCACCAAGGAGGTTGCATCATTGCCTTTGCTCACCATCGAGGAGGTCGTTTCCATCACCTTTGCTTGCCACAAAGGAGGTAGCTACCATCACCTTTGTTCGTCACATAGGAGGTTGCTGCCATCACCTTTGCTTGCCCATGGAAGATTCCACCTACCTAAGTTCCTCGCCACCACTATGTTATTCCCCACAAAAGTTCCTCATCACGACTGAGTGAAGCCACCAGTAATTGTCGTCCAAACCATTGACGTTCTCTATCGCCACCGTAATGACCCTAGACCGGGAAACCACCCACGAACTCAATCTCGCCATGCGCATCGCATGTGAAGGGTGAACGCCACAACGTACACCCAAAAGCCTCACTTGGCAGGGCTTGCTATCCCATGCACGACATGGGCCCTGTCTGACCACCTCACTGGACTACCAGACAAAGATAGCAAAGGTTTGCCCATGATTCCTCACAGCTCAAAGCCCCATCAACTGGCAAGAAGGAATCCACCAAACGAGCACAAGCTAGTAAGGCAACCAATGGTCAGTCTCGACCTTCATTCATTGTCTGCCACTGATGTGGTGCTCCCTGTCCCTCTATGTGCCCAGGACCAAGGAACACCTAAGCTAGACAATGGCAAAAACCAATCCATGGAGGACACGCACCGATGAAGGCAACATGGGAACTTCCTTGCCATCCCATTGCAGCGTACGCAAGCGGCAGCATGGTGGCACGAACACCCATGGGTCTGCCATGAGGGGCGACAAATACCATCGATGGGCTTGCCAAGAGGAGGAGAGCACTACGGCTAGCCTTGCCCACTTTTCCTCGCCCATGATGACAGTCAACCATAGAGAAACTTCCTCGCCACAATGATGATCAACCACGACGAAAAGCTCCAGCTCCACACCACCCTTGGCAACGCTCACCACGGGAACTTCCTCACCCACAAGTGTTCCTCACTACAACCAGTAGCTCAGATGCACAACCATTTTTCCTAGATGCTTAATCATGGATATTCAATACAAACAATCATGTCTTTGGACTAGTGGCTTCATCGCCACCTGCATGACTCTTTGAATGCCATGTGCAGTGTATTACCAGCAGCCGAATAGCTTAATGTGTGAATGATTTTGCACAAGAATATAGCATCAAAGTGATTTAATGAAGGAATGGAGAGCGGATTTGGTACCATCACTTTATAAGCAAAACATTATGTCACATAAAAACTACAGGCAACTGATAGGAAACAAAGGCAACATATAGGGCACATTGCATTCAACAACCATGATCTATGATCAGCGCATACCATTGGAGCAAAGCCAATTGGAGTCATGTTGTATGCGCGATACAAGAAAAAGGAAGAATGTTGTAGGCAATGTATACGTAAGATGAGATGATTTTAACTATTTGTAGGAATCGAAAAAGCGGAGGATCCCATCAATAATTGATTTGTTTTTATAATGATTGATTTATTATTGATGAAAATAGTTTCCAATATCAATTTAACATGGAAAATTCATGAGTTTATTTGATAAGTACTCATTCCAATAATTAGAATGGTGTATTAAACTCTCATATAATTAATTATTTTATACCTATATTTGGGAGATTCGAATTTTTTATTTAAAGTATTTTTTTGCTTCGTCATTTTCATAACCCACTTTATTTAAGTAGTAATTAATTAGTGATAATTATAAATTATAAATTTAAGATGGAATATGTTATTAGATTTTGTAAATATACCAATTATTATTTAAAACAATGATTCTATTTAAACCAATGATTCTATTTATAAAATCAACCATGGTAGTTCAACATAACATCACGTGCCATTAAACAAACATTTGCATAAAAAAAAAAAAAAAAGTAAATACGTAGCTCAGCTATTTATGTTAAGGGGAAGTTTGAATAACGAGTTGAGACGAAATGAAATGACTTGAAATAAAATTTGAAAATTAGATAAAATATTGTTAGAATATTATTTTTTAATATTACTATTATTTTGATATTTAAAAATTTTGAATTGTTTATTATATTTTGTATAAAAATTTTAAAAAATTATAATAATTAAATGAAATGAGATAAAACATTTTTTTATATCCAAACTTAACTTCACTCTTTCATAAATAAGAAAGATTATTGGAGTTCACATAGACGAAACCTTGAACCCTTACCATATCAATGTCTCCAACATAATATAGTCACTCATGTGCTCAGATAAATGTTGCAATCTCATTCCTAATTTCACTCGTGTACCTTTTTTTTTCCATTAGCTTATATGTACTTCAAAGCACATGTCATCATAGTAAACACCAAAAAATACCTAAAATTCAGTTACAACAAACTATAATTCATGATCTCGTAATTATAGTCTGATAAAAACATTAGCACCCAACAAATATTCAGAGAAAAGATCTGGAGAACATACTTTGAGAACATGCAATCTAAAACGTATGCAAATAAGAAAATGTTAATATGAGTCTCAAATATATCTATTAAATGTGTCAGGTCATATATATTTATTTTTTTAATGATTAAGCATATTTAAAAAATAGTTAAAATGTTATTAAAATATTATTATTTTTAAATTTGAAAAATTAAAATTATTTATTTTATGTTATATTAAAATTTAAGAAAATTATAATAATAAAATAAAATAAAATAAAATAAAACATTTTTACTATCCAGCTGTGTTCACTACAAGAAATAGGGTCTTTTCCGGCGCTAAGATTCGCCGCCAATAATCGCTAAAATCACTGCAAAAAACCATTTGCAATAATATATGATGTGCCGCACGTTTGTCGCAATTGTTGACTCACTTAAAATTTTTGCAAGCGAAACCCAAAAATCATAGCAAAAATTCTTTATTTGCAGCAATTTTTTTGCTGCAAATATTATAAAATACGATGAAAATATCATTTGCATTTCAGCGTTATAGCACTGCAAAAACTTATTTGCAGCGTTTTGTGTCGTAGCGAATACACAAAAAATCGTCGTAAAAAGCTTCATATTATTTCCAGTGTGTTAAAAAATCGCCGCAACTAATATTTTTCCCATCTCACCAAATCGCTGCAATTAGAATTTGCAACGATTAGAATTGCCGCAATAGAGTTTTACTAGCGTTTTGAAGTCCCTCAAGAATGGTTCAATGGCCTTAATATTTTTTGTGGCGAATAATTTTCGCTGCAATATATAATTTGCAGCGATTTTCATTGCCGCAAAAATTGAAATCCAGCGAATTTAGTTATTCGCGACCAACTATATTTGCTGCAAAAAAAAATTCAGTTTTTAAAAGTTGTTCTCGGCGAACTGGAAATCACCGCAATTGGCATTTTAAGCCTGGTACCAATCCAGTACATAAAATGCACCATTTTTTTAGGGTACCTAATTTCCTACTCCAACTCATTTACAATATTACCAAAGAATACTTTAATCCAATACTTTTAACCATAATAGCATATATATATATATATATAAATTTAAGTTTCCATCCAATACATTAATACATCACCCCTTTAAGGTTACTATACATCACTAGCATATGGTGCATTAATAGAAGGCAATTAAGTACTACAAATGGGAGCAGCTAATGTCTCTTATAAGCTTTAAAGTATAGAAACATCCACAATACAATTGTACCAGTTAAACCAAATATGAAAACAAACGGTGGGTGGAGTTCATCCGCAACTTCGCACATCGATCGTTGATTTGCGATGACCTAGTGATTGAGCGGCAAAGATCCAGCTATCTGGAATAGGGCCATAAAGTATATACATGCATTGCCTTCTACATGAGCTGCGCAAAAGAAAGATCCAAGTCGGAAATCTCCAAAGTGACAATTTTTCTTAATATAAGTTGCACACGAACAATAGCAGAAATTTTCTGTACCATATTATATATTTAAAACCTTTTTTTACATTCTAAACCAAAAGAGGAAAATAAATCATGTACATGAACCATGATGAATTCTAGCTAGCTAGCTAATAGTAATTATGAACATTTGAGATGTAATTAATAAACTCTAATAACTAAACGAGAATAATTATATCACGATATATATTCCGAGAGTAAATTATCTCTATCGATATCGTGGTGTTGATTAATTATCATGGTTTTTCAAATCTTATAGTTACTTTATCTGAACTGATATCAGTAGGGTATATATTTACTCTATATATATATATATTGTTAATCTAATTAAAAAAGGTATTAAAATGGAAGTATATAGAGGTATTCAAGATGATGACGATCTGTATGAAACTCGCCATGGTATGCAAATCTAATGTACCACATCTCATAATGTGCTTACATGCTAAGGAAGATGATTCCAAATGTGCTTACAATTGTTCTTGAAGGATTATTATTATTATTATTATTATTATTTTTAGAATCTTCCTCAATCAAGGGCGGCAGAGCTTTGATTAGCTAAACTAAGTCATGTGAAATCTTAATCTCCAATTGGCAGCTAGCTGTTCTTCATCTAATTAAAGAGGAGTTGGAAGTTTGGAAACATGGGTTGAAAGTGTCGGGATAAAGATGACACCCATTAATTTATGCCAATTAATTGTTGGGTACTTGATTTATTTAATTAGTCAATTAGGACCACATTATACATTACAGTACTCCAAAACAACTCAAAAGGCAAATGAAAGAATCCCCTCCATGCCATGCGCATGATCTTGATGATCATCATGATTAGCCAACCTTACCCTTGCTCTTCAAAACTTAGTTATATACTGCATGCTATTCATGTCTTTACTTTAAACTTAGTTAACCCCTAGTAAACTTGTAGCAACATAAAAAGAATCACATACCAGTTAATTAACAAGCTTATATACATTGGGTTGAAAAATACTTGCCCGGGGTTCTTGAATTTGAAACTTGTTGCTACATCAACTTAAACGATCGCCACTGATGTAAAAGTCTGCCACATCATTCGACTCCTACATCAATTAATTATTAGCATAAACAAAGCGTATTTTATAACTAAAATATTGGATTTTACAAATTTGAATCTATTTTTTAGATATGCACTAACTTATAAACAACCAAAACTAATGAATAATCGATCAAAATGGCTTACCCTTCAAGAGTCGATCTAGCCAACTTCGTATGAGCTTATGCCAAACAAACTTGGTACAAAAACACTAGAGTGAGATTTCCAAAGAGACACACTTATCTCCCAAAAAGAAAAATCCATTGGTATATCCAAACTGAAACATTATATTCATATTTTCTCATAACATCACATCAGGACGAATATCATGTTTAACCCCTGTGGTAGGGTTATAAACCACCATTATACCCGTGGCTAGACCGTATACCATATTTCACCCTCGTGGTAGGGTTATAAACCATCATTATACCCGTGGCTGAGTCGTATTCCATGTTTCACCCCCGTGGTAGGGTTATAAACCACTATTATACCCGTGGCTGGGTCGTATACCATGTTTCACCCTCGTGGTAGGGTTATAAACCACCATTATACCCGTGGCTGGGTCTTAACAGAAAATAGAACAGATATCGTCGGAATCAGATCACATTCATATACAGAATCAGAACTTCATGTCAAGGTTTTCAAATGACACATCATATCGAAACAAAATACTGAACAGCTTCAGATCATTTCACATGTTCGAAATAAACAGAATCAAAGTATTTTCATTTATTCATAGCAAAAATTTTTAGATTTTCAAATTCGCTCTTTTGCATAGTTCCAGAACAAAATGCACAAAATTAGCTCATGTCTACACCAGTCATGACAGAAAATACATTTTCTTATATAGAATTTATGCATATGCAGAATAAACACCTGATGTCATTTTCATATTTCTTTTCAAAAACAAACATGCTTACTTTCAAAGTCAACCTCATTTCATTTCTTTTATGCAAAACTAGTATATAAACCCCCCGCTTACCTGACTTTCGTATATTATCAACAAACAAAACATAAACCCAACATTTAATAAACTAATCCAGTAAGCTACTAATTATTGAGTAATAAACCAAAACAGCCCCTTCTTAACTCAGTAACTAACATAAAATTAAACCCGAACAGTACCTTCCTCAAAGCCTTAGCATTTTACCCCAATACCGCCACTAACATCACCACCCAACAGCCAAACCCAAACCATACATCTACCTTTACCAACACCAAACCAACCATAACACATCTCTAAAAAAAAATACACTAAACAGTCCCAATTACTAGCCCAAAACAGTCTCGCAAAGCCGTCCAAAACCATCATACTCCTTAACTTCAAGACTTCCATCATAATCAACCACAATCCAACAGATAAAACACCAAAACAATATAAATTTACAAAGGTAACAAATTGCCAAAAGTTACTGCAGTAGTGCAAATTCCTATCCACGCCACAATCAAATCAGTAACACAACTACATTTCACAACCCAACCACAATATCCAAACACTATCAAAAGCTTCGGAAAAAGCTTACCCAAAACAGTCACAAAACTTTGAATCACTTCGAATGGGTGCAACACACTGAAGTCTACGCCCAAAGTTCACAGAGATCTCTAGTAATAGAGAAAGTGTTTTTGCACAAAGAGGAAAAATTAAATGGTCTGAAAGTGTACACTACGAATTCAAACGGAGTGGAGATGCGTGCGAAAATTAAACAAAGGGTAAGATAAACATGAGACTGAAATTCAAATGGTGGGAGAAGAGATTTTACCAAGTCTAATGCTTTCAATGCGAGGCTCGGCAGTAAAACCAGTAACTAAAGACCCACAAGCAGGCTGAACGGAACAAACAACCCACTGACAGTCATGAAACGGTCGAAGTGACAAAGAGAAACAGGAGAAAGGAGAGAGGGATGACTCACCGTTGTGTAACCTGACTAGCAGCAACGAGCTTCCACAGATACACGAAGAGAAAACAAGGACACTGCTCCCGTAAGGAAGATCCAGAAAATGAGTAAGAGGGAGAGAATCAAAGTGAGGATGAACTGGCATATGGGTAAGAATTCAGAAGTGGCAAGTGAGATCTTCTCATTAGAAACTGAAAATAACTGTAGAACGTGGGGAAAGAAGTTGGAAGCATCAGAGGGGAGAAATCGGGAATGAACAGAGAGGGAAAACCGACTGAGATAGAAGAGGAAAGAAGAACACAAAGGGAAAAAGAAACTCACCAAAACGACGTCGCCTCATCTAAGGGTCTTCCGGGCTGGGTTTCAACGAGAGCTGGGCTTAGAGCCTTAATGTTACACTCACTCCAATGACCTTGCCTCCTCATATGAACTAGGCAATTTAGCATCAGGAAAGGTAGAATACAGAAGGCTTATGAGCATATCAAAAGACTTGATTGACCACCCACCGATTGTTTTAATGTGTAACGACTTCACAATGAATGAGAGCTTTGAGAATTTAGTGCAGCCGTCAAAAAGAGGACGTCGAGCATCCTCTAATAGTTAGTCAAAAGTTGAGTTTGGGGAGGGTTGTGGTATTGATGGCTGAGTTGGCAATGTAGTGTTGTCTTCAGGAGCATCTCCGAATGTGCCTGCCCGTATGTCATCTAACATACGGTCCATGTCATCAATGTACTTGTCTTCAACGACGACCCCGGGATCGGTGTCATCGTCAATGATGGGGAGTGTTTCCTCCTCCCCATGAAATATCCACTAGGTGTAATTTGGATTAATCCCTTTTATGAACAAGTACGTCTCCACCTCAAATATTGGCAAGAAGAGGTTATTACAGAATATACGGTAGGGACACTGAATGCGATCACTTCCCATGGAATGGTTCCGTGCCATTGTGAGGAAAGTTTTAACCCCTTCAGTATATGCAGGTGATACAAGTCTATCAACCAAATTCATCCAGCTTTTATCCATCTAAATAAAAAGAAGAGTCGTCAAATTCTTTATTCAAGTTTGGTGAACGATGATATGACAGGTTATTACAATGTTCTACTTACATATCGGATAAGAAAGTGTAAGGAAGGATTTATGAGGTGCTACTAAATCAACGTGGATAATGACATATTGCGGCGATATTTTTTTCAGCAGACCATAAATCGCCGCAATAGAGCCATTTTCTTGTAGTGTATTGAGGGTTTTACGAAAGAATGGAGTTGTACACTAATGGAAGAAATTCAAACGAATGTATAGAGAAAAAGGAGCAAGACTTCCAAAATATTTTGTTCAAATCTCTTGCATATCAATATCACATCGAATCAATGAGTTACCAGAATGTAATGTTGTGCCTAATTAGAGAAAGTAAGTATCCCACCTTAGCACTTCTCAGACTCTTTGGTCTATACATAAAGTTGCACCTGTTTGATTCTAACTATTCTCTACCGAGTTTTGTATTTGAGAATTTGTGGATTCTCTTATGGTTTCGAACTTTTGATATATAATCTTTTCTATGGTGGTTCTTTTCATAAAAGCTATTGCTCAAAGAGTTGTACATTAGGGACTTGGATCCTCACCATTTTAATTTTCAAGTGAAATGGAGAGTATTTCATTCAATATATAATAATAGCTATTCTAATATTTCACATTACGTTGAAGAATGCAATATATAATTTCACAAGTTTTGTACTAAATCATGGAAATTATTAATTTAACTTGAAATGGAGAGGATCCTTGTCCATACATTAGGGCGCGAATTCTTGAACTATATAATGATGTATGGTTTTATTGTGAATAAATACAAGCCCCTTCCCTCCACCTAAAAAGTGTTGCAGCATGTTCTTCAAGTGTACGGATAGTTGCTATATTCTACTTTAATCATGCGTTGCGTTGTAATTCTTAAAGATAAACTTGTGGTTTGTTTTTTAGGTGTTCACATGTAATAAGCTAGTGATTGATAAGAATCCAAATACCATATGATTGGCAAGCTTAAATAAAAATATTCAGTCCAATTCATGCAACATGATAAGCAGGTGGAGAAAGTAAAATAATTAAATATAAAATATGTGGAGAATATATTCATTTATATTGTTCTGTGAAAAGACTAATATTTTTAGTATGAAATCTGTAGAGATTATATTCATTTATATCGTTTGGTTTTAAAAGGCAGGTGGAGATAAGGTTAAATCCATGGTTTGAAACTTCTTCTTGGCTCTATTTAAGCCACTATGCACTTAGCAACATGCACAATTCAGAGAGCTAAAGCTAAGGCATTGGTCATACATGCAAATTCAATGATCCACCGTCTGACCAGTCTTCATGATCTGCCGCACATTTAAGCTACAAAATGGAGGAGAGTCTAAAGATTCTCAGATTCTCAAACAAGAAGAGAATTAAAGGTCAAGACCAGCGTATAAATGCTTCATGGCCTCATCGAATCAGTGGATGACCAGATTGTTAGAAAAACTAGATCAAAATGCACAGTGGAAGCGATATTACCTCACAGGAAATATCTCGAGTCTAGTGCGGTTGTTCCACGGATTCTCTAGCATTGTTGTTCATTCATGATCTTCCATCGATGGTGGAGTGTGTTACGTGGTAATACCAGAGCAACACTCACACGTTCCACAGCCTAGATGCCATGACTAGAGAGAACCATTTGAGAGAGAGTTTGTTTGTCAAAGTATTTCCTCTAAAGAGAGGGAGAGTCTATGTAAATGGCCTCTCTAGTGTAACCCCCTGGCTGGCCATTAAAGGCCAGCCATCAAGCCTCATGAAGTGGCTTAAGAGCCATCATAACCCCCAAGAAGAGGTGAAGGGGTGCCCACTATGGGTGCCCCTTTCTTACATCTCCCACTCACACATAGTGGGCAAGACCCCAGGTCTGCATTCTTTAATATGTTCTCAATCTTGTTCATACTAGCAAATAGGCCGTGCGACCATCGAGCATAGCTGTAAAAGAAAAAATGGGAGAACCACACCAAATCTCTTCGAGAGAAGACCAGCATAGCAACATCCCTAAAAGTGTCTTATTATGCCCCGACTCATTTGGTCACATCAGACTAAGCATCCCTAATCCCTCTCGAGTCCAAATGACTCAGACCAATGCCCAATCTCCATAAAACATGATGTACTTACAGCTATATTGCAACTCCTAAGAAGCAACATAACTTGCCGGCAATGAGTACACACCATTATCGATGTGTTACCAAATAGTTTTCCCTTCACGCTCATGTCATTTAGTTTCAGTCCAGTCGCTTTCCCAGCAATGCCACTTTAGACCGCATCATTCATGGCCATAGATAACATGCCAAAGTAGCAGATACTAAAACATCAATCTCGTGACATAGTCTAAGGTCTCTTAAGGGCATAAATAAATTAAGATCATCAATTATAACCTACAGGACTCACACGGTAAGGAAGCAGGGAACCATTCACTCACCTCTACTGTTGGTTGCTAAAGCACATGTAGTATGAAATACATGCTACGGTGGAGTTCTCTTTCCAAAGAAAGAGCGTATATCTATTCTCAATTCACGTACAGATCTTAGTCTAGTCACTATCTCAGCGCCTAACCCGAGTCCCTAAATTTGCTCGCTATCCAAAGCGCCAAAGAGGATTTCGCATCTGTCTAAACTATAGGCTACATGGATTGTGGGTAACTATGCACGGTCCTTAGACCTCATCTTAGCTCCCACTAAGGCGACATATCTTTTGTGTCGTACAACTTATCCCTCTCTGGACAAGTACCGAGTGACACATTATCTCATCTTTGCTCGCTACCTTTTTGTAACGCCAAAGGCGATCACTCATATGAGTGAGCCGATCTAAGCCTGTCAATATACCTTTTTCACCATAACTCCTAAATTTATGGTGAATGTGTGTGCATACCAAAGAATGCTTCCAATCACGCCGCATGATCATAGAACACATCAGTATCATGTGCATGACGAGCAATACCATGAGGTACAGAGAAATCACATGGTCAACAACAATTTATTAAATCACAACTCTCAAGTGGTGTTTAATGACCATTTCGCTCCATGCGCATTCTAATGTATAGTAACTTTCCAAAACATGCTCCTACCAAGAGACTCAGCTTTTACATGTAAAATTCCTTTGCACAATCATGAAGTCAGCGATGACTCATCGTGAATCTCATTTAGGTCAAATTCACAATATAAGTCGTAGATTCTAGTCAGCAAGTTTAACTGCGAGTTTTAAGAATGTACAAAGTGACCACAAATATTATTTAGCAAACTTAATTTGCGACTTCAATGTTTCATTTAAATATCTTTCACTCAACAAAAGCATGTGAGATAAACATAATTTATTTTTCATTAAGGGTAAAGCGATTAGGGCCTTTGCCCCCAAAGACAATCATAATAGTCTAGTTGTTACTATTAACAGCAATCGCATCACAAACTCACTTAACCAAGTAAGCCATATTTACCCTCTAACAAAAACTTAACCTCTAACTCCCATGAGCAAACCATAATGGAAACACCAAATAGTATAGGCAAAACTAGATTCTTTAGTATTTTCCATCTCATTAATTGTCTATAGATTTTGAACAAGAGCTCCTAGAAACTGTTTTCCTAAAAAAAGTCTCACAAGACATGAAATCTAAGCTTCTTTTCATAAACCCATGTCCATCACCTCATAGTATGGAAAACCTCTTATTAGGCGACAATTAATTATCTAAGATAACCAGTTCCCAATATCTCTTATGATGACACTTTTCTAATATTGTCAACAGCGTTCAAAGAACTCCATTTTATTCAATAGGTCGTTTAATAAAAAAAAACGACTAGGTACATTGGGTATCTTTAAATAGATGATTTGTTTAGGCCGCATGTAAACAGCACCAGCAACATTCATTCACTTTCTGTACCAAAATAGTACTAGCAACAATCATGCGTACCATCTAAGTCTTCTATGAGAATCATCTATTTAACACCTTCAATAAAATTTTCAATAAATATGCGATCAATAGCTATCTAAATGCAACTCAATTAGTGCCAAGAGATGGATCTATACCTTTATCAACTCCATTTTTCCTTCGTCAATTAGATCAACAACCCCACGTTGGATCATATAAGTGAAGCGAATCTAAGATTTTATGTTGGGATTCCTACTATGTGAATTCAATACCTTTAGCGGAGCCATATTACAAATATTCTCTTCTAGTCTCTAAACGACGAGAGAATATTGATATAAAACTACCACGTTTTTTATGAGGATCCTTATATTCTATAACTTTTGGGAGTCACTATCACTAATGGTACACCTTAACTCAAAGGTATACTCCCACTAGTTGTTGAATTACTCCCACTATTTTCGGCGATCTTATATAAAAAGAATTTTGAAAAAATTAAGGTTAAAATAATGTGGAATGAAATATGATGAAAACGTTCTTTCCAAAAAATAAGTGTTACAAAAAACCACAATTCCCCACCCTCGCCGAAAATACGAGTAATTTTCTTGACTCAACCAAAAAATGATCAAGCTTAGATCCTCTCGACTTTTAATAGAATTCACGTTTGCACAAAATAGTCACTCAACCTTTCTCAAAAGCGAATGAACTCGATCTAAGGACGACAAATCAGAATTAAGGTTGCAACCCATATTATATCAACCCAAGTGTGATGTAACAACTGCTTTGCTCCATAATTCATTTATAACACCATTCTCAGCAAGTCAATAAACTGCGAGATAATTGTTCTCATCATATAACTCATACGATTGCGATTTTGAAAACATTTAACTGAAAAATATATTTTCATAAAAAAAAATTTTGGATTGCATTTATATGATGAAACGACATATTTATCATCAAAGTCCTTAGTGTGCATGTTTAGGAACTTTCACATAGAAAATGCTCATATTACCTTTTCTCTTTGACTCTACCAAACCAAGGAGAGAGATCTCATTAGCGAGAAAATTTTCAATTTCTCAAGCTTCACACCCATCATCCTATTCCTTCATGGCATATTTTAGTATATAATTTCCCCACCCGAGAAATAATACCACTGAGTCAATAAGTGACCATCCAACTTCCAAACCTCTAGGAATTCTCACTAACACCATTACTTTCAATAAGTCTTAAATCAAATTAGGTATAGACTTCACAAATATCGCATTAAAAGCGCTAATAAAAACATCGTTTTGTGCAACAAATATAATATGTGACGTTTTAGCTGCTAACTAGCGATATATCCTTATTTCTTGCATACTCAATATTTTTGATATTCTTCAATCCACTATAGGAGAGAAAAGAAACAACTTTGCGAGAAATTATCTTAGCCTAAAACCTATCTTGCATCAATACAACCACGAGCAAGATTTTTAGGCTTAGGTTTAGATAAGTCATACTTAATTATTCAGACTTTTGCCACAGTTGTCATGCAAACCTCCAAGGTGCTTGGTATTACTCTCAAGGGGTGCTCCAAAGTTTATATATCTGCAAGAACCTATCTGTTCTCACTAGAGAGAAATAAAACTTGAGCAAGATTACCAGTGCTAATACCACATAAAGGTGCACTGATAAAATCTTTAAAAAATGAATGTGCCAATCAAGAATGTCCTCAACATGCTTGCATACTCATATTTTAATATCCTTACTCGCCAGACATACTAGCAAGTTTTAGAGAGTATGTTCTTATCTGTGAGTAATATAAATTGCTTTAAGATTATAATGCTCAACCTCAAAATATATGAGCAATTAATCTTTGCGTTACAAAAAAAACATGCAACTTCTGTTATTACCCACAAGATTCAAAGGCAAAATAGTGGTTTAGCTCTATTTGACAGTTGATCTCATCAACTTCTATAAAAATAGTAGTGCATGCGTCCTACGCGCACTTCCAATTTTACTCTAGACCTTTTAGAAGTTTCACAATACTGATGGTCTAAGACAATCTGACACTCACATTAATCTTTATTTGTTTCCAACTACTACTCATGGAGGAGATTAATGCGACGATTAAGTCGTATAAATAATCTCTAGGCTTTCTTCATGGTTATCTCAAAATTACTAAACTATGCGCATCTAATTGCACACACATTTAAGAAATTTGCCGCGTTAATCTAAGTTAGAACAAAAATAATTAATACACGTCCTAAGATTGAAAATTCGCTAAGCTTTATAATCATCTCTTACGCCTCAATGCTTAATTATTAATTTCTAACTTAATTTTCGCGCAAATTTATATCGTATAGGAGATTAATTCTAAATCAATCTCAACCATACTTCCACTAGGATAAATAATCTACCGAGTCAATCACATGTAAAAAAAAAATTCTTCCTAGAACGAAGAAATCAATTTGAGTCAATCATAAGCATGAACTAATCAAACTCGGGCTACTTAATCCTCTAGTTTATCACATTCTAAAAATTGAAGACTAATTCTTAAAAAAAAGTCAAACAATACAAGTAATAAAATAAGCTCATACAATTACATGTAATCACAATACATGTACAAAAAATAATCATCACATTTTATTCAAATAATTATTATTGACAAAATAATAATCTAGGTAATTTATAACGTAAAATAAAATGCCAAACAAATATGACAAAAATAATATCATGGCAAGCATGTATTTAATAACCATTATGACATGCAAAAATATATTTCAAAAAAGATAAATATTCTATGCTACAATTACATGTTGAATTAATAAATAAAATTAGCAAATAAGTTCTAGCCCAATGGTTATAACCCTTGTGTGAGGTCTTTGGTTCTAATCACCACCCAAGCATTTTGCACAAAAGTCACTGTTCTTAGATAGCCAGTGGGCCGCACCCCCTTGGGCGCCTAGCGGCAGAGCGGGCCTGTGCTTGATGGGCTCTCAACCCAATCCACAAGCACCCTGATATGAAATGGGTCGGAGTTTGTTTGTTTGTTTTATTTTGTTTTGTTTTTTTTAAATTGGCCCAAATCAGTAAAAGCCTAAAACAGTTCTCAGCCCATAAAAAACATTTTAACCAAACTAAACTTGTTTTAGTTTTATTGGAAAAAAATACATGGGCCGGGCCTAAAAGCTTGATTTAATAATGAAAAGAAAAACAACCTGCTTGATTTACAGCCCACAACCCAAATACATAAAAAAAAAAACGAAAATGATTTAAAAACAAGCCCTGGCCCCATTTGCTTTCAAACACAAATAATCCACAGTGCCTTTTCATCTTCTTCCTCAAGCACACATTACTGTTCTTGTAACCCTTTCTTTCACTCCACAGAGCCCTGCCCACCATGGAAGATAGCGGTTTGCGGCTGCCTCATCTGCATCACTACCACATCCTGGCAGTTAGAAGCGCCACAGTCACATGTTGGGGAGCCGTGGAGCTGCCGTGCTCCTCTGCATGCGGCAATGTTGGCAGCACCCTGCTCTTGGTGCGCGCAGTAACACGACAAAACCCGTGGTGCTCCTCTGCAAGCAGCAGAGTCTCTAGCTAGCCACCACCCAACGCTGCCCCTTGTGGCAGCGTGCTTTGCTTGGCCACAAGAGCGACTCTTCCCACAGCTGGGCTTGGATCTGCACACGGCAGTCAGCACTTCATTGACCTTGCGTCCGCTGCTCAGGAAAATGGAGCTGTCGTGCTCTGTGCAATGTAGAGCCTCGCAGCACCACCATGGTGCACGTGGCTCTACACACAGCAAAACACAGCGCTCCGTGCTCTCCATGGTGAAACCATCGTTTGGCCTGATGCGCGCCAGTGTTTGCTGCAGCACCCTAGGCGGGCTCAGTGCCATTTGCTATGGTGCTCTCATGCATAGCACTGTGCACGGCAGTGCAACTTGCTGCACCACCTTGGTGCACGCAAAGGACAGCACCTCATTTGAAGTGCGTAGCAGATCAATTTGATCCGTCCTTAACCACTGCATTACACCGATCTTCCAGCAGCTAACGTGCTACTCTCAGTCGTGTTGTGCCGCATCCTGCAGCAGAGCACATAGCTCTGCGTGCGGCCGTGCACGTGAATCTGCCCACTGCAGATCAGCCTTCAGCACCACCATGGTGCATGGCTTCGTGCGAGGCAGATCTTTACATGCCTTCCACAACAGCGCTACCACCGTAACGGCAGCCATCTCGTTGGTCAAAAAATATCATCGTGCAGAATTAATATTTCAGTAAAATGAAATTATAATGTGCACATAAAAAAAACACAAATCAGGAACAACCGAGTGGGCTCTGATACCAATGTTAGAAAAACTAGATCAAAATGCACAGTGGAAGCGATATTACCTCACAGGAAATATCTCGAATCTAGTGCGGTTGTTCCACGGATTCTCCAGCGTCATTGTTCATCCACGATCTTCCATCGATGGTGGAGTGTGTTACATGGTAATGCCAGAGTAACACTCACACGTTCCATAGCCTAGATGCCGTGACTAGAGAGAACCATTTGAGAGAGAGTTTGTTTGTCAAAGTATTTCCTCTAAAGAATGGGAGAGTCTATGTAAATGGCCTCTCTAGTGTAACCCCCTAGCTGGCCATTAAGGGCCATCATAACCCCCAAGAGGAGGTGAAGGGGTGCCCACTATGGGTGCCCCTTTCTTACATTAAATGTAATCACTCTCTTACTCTCCACCCTTGTTACATTATTTCCTACATGCATGTTTCTATCAGGATAGATCGATCTACGTACATGTTGATGATAAAATTATTTCACATTTTGTTTTTTGGATCAGTTCCCATAGCATTTGGACCTTGCATTAGGTTCAGCATGGGGAATTAAGTGGTTAGAAATGGGGAATCATGGTATTTTTCTTGTTCCTTTTCCGATATCAATGTTGTTTTGTTATCAATGTAAAATAATTAAATATAAAATAATTAATATGTTTACATTACTTTTCCTTTTCTTCAGTTTTGGGTTGATATATTAAGATCCATCAGTATTTCCAACCAGAGGCCTTGGGTTGATTAAGACCCATCCTTGGCATCCCCAACTGGAGGAAGTGAAGAGCATTGATTCACTCAACCTTCACAAACAACATTAGAAAGTTTTGGGTGAGAACGAACATTAGTTGGCACAACTCATGAACCATATGGACGGAGAGGTTTAGGCTGTTTGGCAGCAAATTTTCTCAAAGTTTTGATGAATTGAAGAAAAACCAAGAAGATATATAATCACTACAAGAAACAGTTTAATTTTAAACAATTCATCAACAATTCATCATCCATCATCCAACAATTCATTAACAATTCATAATCCATCATCCAACAATTCATCACTATAAGCAAAAAGCTAGCAAATTCATCATCCATCATCCCTCCAGAATGATAATTTTAAACCATTGCATGCAGGCATGAGATGCTAATGCTGTTGTATTAGGTATAGATACAACATCATTGGGTTTAATTTGTCCTGCCCGTAACTCAATACCAAGTTATATTTGTGTGATCATGGTTTTCTTTTTGGAGGAAGAATAATAATAAAAAGAGAATTAAGTTTTCTCTTTAGAACAATAATGGATCATCCAAGCATTCTAGAGTTTGCCAGAGTCGAAGAAAGCCATGCATAAATTAATATTCCTGAGTCACACATGATGAAACACATAATATCGCTTACGGGATTGTCCAATGTGTGTGCTTCTCAAAACCTAAGTATAAATATTATAGCAAAACACCATTGTTTCTACTTGACCTAAACGGTTTAACCATGAAGACATAGAATAGCAATTTACCTTGGGAAATCGACTCCAACCGAGTGGATCAGGAGATGAAGGGATGGAAAATCGACTCCAACCCACTAACTTAGGAAACAGGCTGACGATGATGAAGAACAAGGCCTTAGGGTGTCGAAAAAATGGAACTTTTTTCACTGGTCTGGCCTCCACATTTGCGAGTGAAGACGCCGATTAGTGGGTTTTCGGTGGGGTGGAGCAAAGTAATGTGCTTACGCGAGAATCACTGGGCTGGAACAGTGTTGATGTTAGTGGTTTCATTCGGTGGAAGGGATATAGCGAAAATTTTGAATGGGTTTTGCTTAATGTGGTGCTAGAGAGAAATGGAGAAGAAGTTGTGGACGAAGGTGAAATCAAGATTTGGAGGGAAATGTGATTTTCTTGTGGTTTTGGTGCTGTTTACATTAAAATTACAATTGTAGCAAAATTGTGTGTTGGCATATGGTTGTGACCTTTTTCGACTGTGTAATTCGCCATAATTATCATATTAAAATCGCTGCAAAAATTAAAATAATATTTGCAGTGAAAATTGAGCGCCGTAAGTGTGTTTAAAATCGCTGTAAAAGGTAAAAATAAAACGCATGGGTTGGAAGCCGTGTCGGCAAAGAATTTCGCTGTGAATAATGACTTATTGCGGTGATATTTTTTCCAGCAGACCATAAATCGCCACAATAGAGCCATTTTCTTGTAGTGGTTCTTGTATGTGCAGAAAGGCTGACACCCAAGGCGGACCTATATGATGCTTGGCTCTCCAAAGTTTTTCAAAAATTTGTTTTCCTATATGGTTTTTTAAAGATGTCTTAATGTAAAGATAATTTATCCCCAAAATATTTTAAAAAATCTTACTTAGTAACTAATTGTTTAGGTATTTTTTAGTTTTTCAACAATTTGTCATACTCACTTACTTTTTGTCATATTTCATATTCTTATTTTTCTTCACATCTCATTAGAGATAAGAAAATATCTTTGTCATTTTTTGTAAGTTATTTAGTAAATTTACAACCTCATTTTTTCTATTTATTTACACTTTTATTTTTAAGTCTTCCTCTAGTTAATTTATTAATTTAGATTAGTTTTGTTAGTAAGTACATATGTACTACTATCGAATTAACAATTAGGAGTGAAGGCAAAAATAAAATCACATAGCCAATTTTTATCGTTTGTTTAATTAATTTTATCGTTTGTTTTAACAGACTTCACATAGTTATTTCTATCTTAATTTTATTGTTCACTTATATTCGATGAAGCTCTAAGTGATGAGAGGTTCAAATTGATGATTTGACTAATTTAGTTATCCCTAAATAACTATTTTATATAATTAATATTAAATATTGATGATATATTTTACTACCTTAAATATTAGTTATCGTTCGATACACTTTACTAATCATCCCAATGCACCAAATCTTAGTTCCACCTGACACTCAAATGAAAAAAACATAGAGCTGAAATGAAATAAAACTGGAGTCGTAGTAAAGGGACTAATAAGTGGAGGACAGCTGAATTGATACCAGTAATTTGGATCTGGATAAGTGTAAAAAAAAATTTCATATAATTTTTAGATACTCTTAAATATATTTTAAAAAATAAAAAAATCACAATATTATTAAAATTTTTATTTTAAAATATAATAAATAATTAAATTTTAAAATTTTAAAATTTTAAAATTTTAAATTAATAATAATATTAAAAAATAATATTGATAAAAACACAGTTCCGTCTCTGCATAAGAGTATTGGTAGTAGCCTCTCCATCCTCATCTTCATATTTAAATTTAAAGAATATGTCTTTAAATTTATTTACATTGGTTTATGCATCTCTAAATTTTTGCATAGTTATAAATAATACTTTTTCAAATTTTAAAATTTTAAATTAATAATAATATTAAAAAATAATATTGATAAAAACACAGTTCCGTCTCTGCATAAGAGTATTGGTAGTGGCCTCTCCATCCTCATCTTCATATTTAAATTTAAAGAATATGTCTTTAAATTTATTTACATTAGTTTATGCATCTCTAAATTTTTGCATAGTTATAAATAATACTTCTTTAAATTTAAAGAAGTACTATTCATTCTTTAAATTTTATTTTTTTATTTTTTTCTCTCTCCTATCTATTAAAATCAAATTTGTAGAATTTATATTATGATTTTGATACATAAAATTTATATTAAGTTGATAATACAAAATGGATGTTAATTATAAAATATATATAAAAAAATAATTTCAAGAAATAAATAAAAAATAAAAAAAGTAATATTTATTATTATTTAATTTAAAGATACATAAAGAATTTTTTTTATATATAAAATCATTTTTTAAAATAAATAAATCTACATATGAAATTATAAACTACTACTAATACTCTAAGAGAAGCCCAAGCATCACATTCACACTCCTACTGCTGTGTTCTTGTATGTATGTGGAGAAATGCTGACATCGAAAGGAAAGAAAGATAGTGCTGAAATGAAATAAAGTGTGTTCTGACGGCTATGACACTCCATCGCATACGACGCTGTGTTCTCACTTGTGCGGAAAGGCTGACACACTTAAACGAAAGAAATAGAGCTGAAATGATACAGAGAAAGGTTTGGTGCAGTAGATTCCACCTTATTCGATTATAAAAAAAATTAAAAAATTGTTCATAGCAATTAACAATTAGATCAATTCCCCCAATGGCTCGACAATTCTCTGCACTAATGCTTTTGTTTTAATTCCAAGCGGCGCGTGAAGATATCAAAAATGACTTATGTGCGGTTTAGTAGTAAGTTAAGATAAAAATTTGAGATAGGATAAATTAAAATAAAAATAAAAATTAAATAAAAATTTAATAAAATATTAATTTTATTTAAAAATTTAAAAATATTGAATTGTTTATTATATTTTATATAGAAATTTAGAAAAATTATAATGATGAGATAAGATGAGATAAAACACTTATTTAATTAAAATGGAACAGTGATAATTTAGATAATGTGTTGAGATGAGATAAGTTGAGATTATTTATGAATAGTAGTGAGATTATTGAGTTGACATGAAACGATAAGTGAGATGATATGGTTTTAATTTTTTGAGGGATTTGATAGTTGTGAATTCTACCAATTATTGTATAGTATTTATAATGATAGAGTATTATTTATAAATATTTTTATATTAACTAATAGCAATTAATAAATTACATGTCCAAAATAAATATTTAAATCACATCACTAATAGCAAATCATTTTTTAAATTTAGATTAATCAATAATTCTAAAAAATCATCTTTTTTATTATAATATATATAATTCTAATTATGAATTAGAAATTATTAAATATCGTTGGTTTCAGATGGATAAATATTAACGATTGTGGCACAGTCAGATCTTTGCATTATAGTAACAAAAATTTATCCTCTATTTTTAGCGAAAAAATTACATACATGTCCATTCAAGTTGGCATCCAATGGACTGTGAGGGACGCAACGTTACATATTTTTTGGGAAGGGAGGTGCGTAGACGAAGATGAGAATTAGCTTAGGGAAAGGGAAGAAAAAGCAAATGTGTTATGACCTCTTCTAGAGAAGGGGTTAGAATAGGTAGGAAATGGGAGAAACTTGAAACACAACATAAGAAGCCATTAGCTGGAGTAAAGTGCACCATTTCAATAATCTGGCTAGGAAGCAGCGTTTTGGAGGAGCCCTTTTTAGTATTTTCAGTTGCTGACTTGCTACCGTCTAAATATGGAAGTCATTGTAATATTTCCTTTAAGTAAGCAATCGGTTATTTCTACTTTACACTTGTTGCAAGTTTATTAGATCAAGTAGTTATCCCTGCATGGATATGAATGGAAGCAGAGCACTGAGGAGGGATTGATGAATATTCTGGAAGATTTTACTTAGAGAATGCCCGTCATGGAGGTTGGGTCCCTCAAAGAACCCGTAGCAATATACCAATGGCTTTATTGAGCTTTTATCAAATATCCCTTGTGCATTCTCATGTACTCATTCACCCAATAGTCATTTACATTCACTGCATTCCTCATTACAAGCATTTCATACATCCATTTATGTGTTTCTCATCTATTCCTTTAGTGGGAACATAACAATTGGTATCAGCTAGCAGTCGATGGCCTCATGGAAGGAGTAAGATTCAACGAAGAGCAAACAAAGTTGCTTGAAAAAATTTTGGATAAGTTGTTGGAGGTGAAAGAAATAGTGAAAGGAATGCAAGTAAATTGTAAGAGAATGCAGCAAAGTTGTGTGGAGTTAAAGCAGACTCTACGGGACTGGCAAGACGACGAGGAGAAAGAAAATGGACTAAAAGATCAAGATGAACTCGTGAAGGAAAGAAAAGAAAAGGCAGTCGAAGTGGAGAACAAATTTGGAGAGAGACGAAGCAAGAAACAGAAAAACAAAACTCATGGCCATCCCAAAAAATCACTCACGTCTCAGAAACCTCACCATCCCCAAAATTCACTCACATCTCAGATAATCCACCATCCCAAAAAATCACAAGACCAACCCTCTTCACGTGCCAAATATCTCTTCGGCGATGCCTTCCTTAGGTCCGAGATGTGGGTCAAGTTCACTGCCGACCTGCAACAACCTGAAAATCTGATGGGAGGAGAGCCAACATTCGGGATGGATGGCGACACTTGGTGGGAGTTCGACCCAGGCGGAGTTTATTTTCGTTATCTCTGTTTTTTGTTCCCTCAACCAATTTTCGGGCCTATGAGGGAAGCTCAGAGTCATCTCCATGCTTACAGAGCTACTGATGTTGATTTTTGAATTGGGTCTTCAAGGAAAGGCAGTTCCTCACCCATGGTGCAGCAGTACATGGAGGAAGCTCCTTCTAATTCCCTACTGGAGACCAATTCAGAGCTCGGTGCTCATCTGATGCTCAGGGGTGGTGATTATTCCTCTCTCAACTCGATCTATATGAATCTAGCTGTGGAAGGTCTTAATGTTTCATCCAAGATGAGTTTGAGCACAAGCGTTACTTAATTGTTTCAGCGGTGACAAATTTATTGGTGAATCTTATTGGTGTTTGGTTCTTCCGGAATTATGCTCGCATAAACCTTGAAGATATGAACTACCATGCAGTTTGCCTTCATTTTCTTGTAGATTCCATTAGCATAAACCTTGACAATGGAGCTTGTGATTATCTATTGAAAGCTGTTCAAACTGAGGAACACGATGAAATTGGGCATGGTAATCCATCAACTTAGAAGAAGTAGCGGGTTGTTTGGTCTGTGGATATGCACCGTAAATTTGTCGTTGTTGTTCATGGTATGGGTTTGCATGAGTTTTTTAGATGGATTGAGAACATTGAATCTGTTCATAGGTTGGTATGGAAGGATATTTGCGACTCTGCATTTGGGTGGAGGAACACTAATGACGAAGGCAACGTGGGTGAGTATGCTGAAAAATGTAAGGGGAATAATTTTTTTGCTCATTATCTGTTTGACATATTGCCACTAAAAATGGTTTTTGAGCCTTTTGATAGAGGAAAGGAAGGGAACCTTGTTGGAATAGATTGTAAAGCTTTAGAGGTGGTTGAGGATGAAAAGAAGGGAGCAGTTGATGAGTTGTGTGAATTGACGAAGCCACAATCTGTCGATATTGACGAATGTTGTGAACATGAAATAGTGAAGATAGGGGGTTTTTCTGGCAGGATGACTAAGAATTCTGAGTTGCAAAATGGTGAAACAATACAAAATCTTGAAGCTTTGATGGATTATCAGGCACCATACACGTTTGATGTGAGGGATTACCAAATTATAAAATCTGATAATACAAATATTTTTATAGAAGAAAATGATATTTTGATGGAGCCAGCCAAAGAAGTTCACAATGAGCCAGATGGAGATGAAGAAGTAAATTTGGATGGAATGAGCAAGGGCAAAGACTTCGAAATTCTCAATCTTAAAGTAGAAGGAAATTTGGAAGAAGAAAATAACATAAGGAATATGAGAGCTGTGCACTCCCAGCTGTTGAAAAAGTCGATTTTGCTTACTTCAACACCTATTATAGTTGATAGAACTATGAAATTGTTGTCCACCCAGGTTGATACTACAGTTGGAGGTTGGCACAATACTGCTTTAACAGATGAAGGACAAGTGTGTATGTGGGGAAAGAGGTGACTCATGGGGTATCCAACTTTGATTACTATTTTTGCTATTATTCTACTTTTTGCCAGTACAGTCTAAATTTTGGATAATTTTACCTTGGCTGCCATGTATGATATCACGGTGGCTACCTTTAGATTGTTGAACACCCCTATCACTGGGCGAGGACTCATTGTTAAGATTTTTGAAGTCATGAAAAATTTTGGGCAACTCAGTCGCACCTTTTGGGCAAGGTGCCTTGAAGGGGGAGTGTTTGTCACAGTCCAGCTTACAAGTCTAAGTCTAGCTTATATTGACAGTAGGGCCTGGTCATAAGAAGTTGCATCAGTGCTCTCAACCTTGAGGACAAGGTTCTTTAAGGGGGAGAGATTGTTATAACCTCTTCTAGAGAAGGGATTAGAAGAGGCAGGAAATGGGGGAAACTCTAAACACAACATAAGAAGCCATTAGCTGGAGTGAAGTGCACCATTTCAATAATCTGGCCAGGAACCAGCGTTTTGGAGGAGCCCTTTTTAGTATTTTCAGTTGCTGACTTGTTGCTGTCTAAATATGGAAGTCATTGTAATATTTCCTTTAAGTAAGCAGTCGGTTATTTCTACTTTACACATGTTGCAAGTTTATTAGATCAATTAGTTATCCTTGCATGGATATGAAGGGAAGTAGAGCACTGAGGAGGGATTGATGAATATTCTGGAAGATTTTACTAAGAGAAAGCTGTAATGGAGGTTGGGTCCTTCGAATAACCCGTAGCAATATATACCAGTGGCTCTATTGAGCTTTTATCAAATATCCCTTGTGCATTCTCATGTACTTATTCACCCAGTAGTCATTTACGTTCACTACATTCCTCATTACAAGCATTTCATACATCCATTTCTGTGTTTCTCATCTATTCCTTTAGTGGGAACGTAACAAAATGGCTGTGTTTTTTCCTTTCGGGGTGAAAAAGCAAAAAATTCTTGCATGTCGAAAAAGGAATGTGTCGTTATTTGAATAGACAATGAGATGAGATATCTGAAATCATCTAAAATAAGTTGTTTGGGTACCAAACAACTCTCTCTGTACCAAACAAGTTTTCATCTCAACTCTCAAACAAAACTAGAAATTTCGTAGTCGTCTTCTTTTCGATCATGATAAATCATGATAGGAGAAACTATTACATTTATATTTGTTGGCATATAGTTTCTATTAACGTTGTGCTTTGTACGTCTTCGGATCAGGTTCCAGCAACTCAGGTATTTAGAATTGAGCCTGTGAAAATAGAGAATAAGGCAACTAGGAGAGGGTGGCCTGGGAGTCAGGGAGTCTTCGATACCAAAGTCAGTAAAGTCTCGTACCTGAGAGTTGCTATCTATACCGGGAGTCTGGAGGGAGGACATATCGTGTCTGCCCCTATGGAGTTTGTATCCTTCGTATGGTTCCTTTTATTAGAATCCTTTATTGCGGCATGGCTCTGCAACGACGTCAATAATGTGGCGTGTAGGTTGGGTAGTGATGTCATTAATGGGGCATAGTTCCCTGATCTTGCTTTATCTTTGGTGGTCTGTCGATGTTCCCATGTCAGAGGATCAATGGTTCTCCGTCTTTTCTGCTTTGCCCTGTACAAGTCTCCACGATCAGAGTGTGATTGAGATATGTCAGGCTTGTTCATCCCATCAACCACCAATTTGCTTTTCCTTGTAGGCGCCTTTCTTCATGAGTAAGCTTAGACACTCAGGCCGGGTATCGGGCCGAAGCCTAGTGGGTTTGTGAAGTCGGAAAAATCCCCTTACAGTTTCTGACACTAATTGCTAGGACTCGAGGCCTTAACAATAAAGCCAAACCAAATAACTAGTGAGACCCATGAATTAAACCCAATAGAAATAATAACACAAGTTTGTGTTTCGTTTGGATACAAGAAGTATTTTATTTCATCTCATCTCATCATTAAAACTTTCTCAAATTTTCACCTAAAATATAAAAAATAATTCAACTTTTTTAAATCTTAAAGTAATAATAATATTCTAACAATATTTTATTTAACTTTCATCTCAACTCATCTCATCTCAATCTACTAACAAAACGACACTTTAGCTTTTATCATCTTAAGATAAGGACAAATTAAAGTTTGTACCTTGAAATCAAATGTTTGTTTTTATTACGTAAAGTAAGTTTGACTTTGTTCAAAGATGACTCTTGCAATCATTACATTGAGGTGTTATGCTCTTTTTTCTTGCATTTGCCTACACTCGCTTGAAAATTCAAGGTCTTACGAATTCATAATTAGTTATCTCACTCAGATTTGTGATATTTAAAGGCACAAATCCTTGCGTGCGATGCAGTTCTTGTTCCAATTGGGAGTAAGAATTGGAGATAATGGTAAAAATTGTAGTTAAAAAGTTGAATCACTTACCAAAGATGTTAGAATTCATTGAATCATGAGTACAAATCACTAGTTTTGAATGCAATGAACAACACGTTTTGAATGGAATAATTCTATTTACTCCACATGTTCAAGCATGTCTTCTCCATCTTTGAACTGGAAGGCACTAGGCCTCTTAATTCTCCAACTTATAGATCAATCACACGCTTCCTTCCAGATTTTAGGTATCTATTTAGTTTGTAGCTTGGCATGTTTGGCTCAATTGGAGGGATCATGTAAGTATTATCCTTTTTCTAAAACAATATGTTGGTAGGAGAAATTAGGTGAGTTGTTATATACAGTCCTTGTGAGAGCCCGATGAGTAAAATGAAGGATGGAAGAATTGGGGAGCCTCTTGGAACAATGATGCCAAGAGGACGAAAGGCCTACACAACGATCAAATGACCGCCCGAGGCCCTGGTGGAGTGAGAGCCCGAGGAGACAAAGGGCCAAAAGGGAAACCAAAAGGAGCCCACGGCGTCAAAGCCCAGTAAGGACAGACACCAGGTAGGAAAAATCAGCACGATCGTAGGGGGATCTGCGGGAGGAGGGCCCACCTCGTCGACACGAAGGGCCCACTCCTGTAGAGCTCGGTACGAGAAAGTGTTCACAATGCGGAGGGCCACTGCTAGCGCCAGGACATACATGTGGGGGAGCCGTCATAACATTCAGCGAGAAAGATGAATAAGGTATCCTCCACCCCATGGCGATGCCTTGGTAGTTACCGTGCAGGTCGCCAACTTCACAATGCGGAGAGTCTTGATTGACAATGGCAGCTCGGCAGACTTCCTATTATGGGAAGCCTTCGTTAGAATGGGAATCAACCCTGACCGACTGCGCCCAGCCCCAACTCTACTCAAGGGTTTCTCAAGGGAAATTGTCAAACCAATGGGAGCTATTACCCTATCTGTCCTGGTCGGGAAGGTCACCAAAACGTCAGCCACGATGGTTGATTTCCCAGTGGTAAAGGCCCCCTCGTACAACAAGATATTGGGTCGTCTGACCCTGAATAATCTAAAGGTATTGACATCCACATACTACCTGAAGATGAAGTTCCCCACAGACTTGGGGGTGGGCGAAATACGAGGCGAGCATGTCGGGAATGTTATGCACAAGAATTAAGGCATGATTGGAAGGAAGTGAGGACTGTCGAAGAAGCCAGGAAGATTGCCAGACCGACCCTACCGTCGACTTTGGCCAAATGGGACGAGGAGGTCCGAGACAAGTAGACACTGAGAAAAGTAGAGCCCAATGAACCCCTGGAGCTGGTTTCTGTAGAATACTAATGTAACACCCCGCTCCTTCCTTCTTACATACGCTTCTTCTTTCTGATGTACGTTCCTTCTTTCTGACATAAGCAAATTTCGAGGGCAGAAATTATGTGATT
The DNA here is from genome assembly GCF_001411555.2 of Juglans regia. Lineage (NCBI taxonomy): Eukaryota > Viridiplantae > Streptophyta > Magnoliopsida > Fagales > Juglandaceae > Juglans > Juglans regia. The sequence continues at coordinate 31,958,664 of NC_049907.1, read as the reverse complement.
GTCTACCCCTTCTATCTAGCGACTATGAGCCTCGTTATGCGTGCCAAACCCCGATAGTGTGTTTCAAAAGATATTAGGTGACTTCTAAGGCACGCATAGTGTTTTAAATGTACTAGAAATATTTATAAGGAATATTTTCAGTGTTATTAAACTACGTTTGATTTTAAATACGACAATTATAATATTCTTGAAGAGCTCCAAAAATATTATAATTGTCGAAAATAATTTTAATATTATTATTAAAATGATTTCAGTTATTTAAAATATTATGAGATTTAAATTTTGTTGAAATCTTTAATTAATTAAATGGTTTTATTCTTTTAAATATATTAAATAAGACTTCGTCATTTATTAATGATTAATGATGAAGGAATATTATTTTATAAACTAAAGTTAGTTTAAATTTAAACTAAAGTGCTTTTAATGAAGTTAAGGTTTACGCATTTTTAAATTTGTGTTTGAGGTCCGTCATTAGATCATTGCGTAGATCCCTAGAAGAAGGGACTGGGTTAAATACCCATAACCCTCTTCCTTCTCCCTCACTTTTCCCTCCCCTCTCTCTCTCATTCAGCTTGCACTTCACGACACCCTCCCCATGCCCGATTCCTCCACTACCCAGCCCGATGCCGTCGTACGCCAGTGAGCCTCACCTCCTCCACCGTCGGCACCCCCTCCCTCCGGTGAGTTCTCCCATGCCGGCCCTTCTCTCTCACACTTTCTCTTCCTCTCCCTTGGCTGTGCACAACCCCAATGGGCTTCACATTGCTGCGCCGCCGTGCACTGTCCTTCGGCGCCACCACCTCCACGGTAGCTCCTCCTCCCACCGGTCATCACCCTCCAGCGAGCTCGGTCCCCTCCATGCAGCCACCTTCTCCACCTGTATGTACACAGCCTTACCCATGCACGGGTTCACTGTGCACATCCCTAGAGCTGCCGTGGGAGGCCACCGGACACCACCCCAAGCTCCTCCTGGTCTCCCCCTTCCTCCTCCACCTGACCCGAGGTCCATAGCCTCCCTCCACCGCACGGGCTTTCTCCCTCCCTCACGCATGGGTTTCTCACCCTCCACGGCTTGTGACCACCCTCTCTGGCATCCTCTAGCCACCACCTACCCATCCTAACCACATTGGTCTCGATCTGCCACCCATGCATGCACACTCTCCCTCACTCTCTCAAGACATCTCACCCTCTCACACACGGCCATTCCTCTCTCCACCACCGTGGACCACCGTGCCACCACCACCGAGCCTCCACGGCTCCACTAGCAGCCTCCCTTAGCCGAACCCTAGGTCCAAACCACCACTTTATGTGATGGACAACCACTGCGCATGGCTGATCGCCACTGTACATGGCTAGATCCGTCATGTAACGCTCCTTGCCACCATCACGAGGTGACCTTGAGCCCTTCCAAGACCACACTTAGCTATCCAAATGCCCAAACAACCACTGTACGTGGGTTAGCCACCACGTACGACCCTTCCGGCATCATCGGCTGTGACGGTCAATGAGCAACGCATAGGTCATTCGGTCAATGGTATAACTCTCTATCCCTCGTTATTTATGTTAGATGTTGATTAGTTGATTAGGTTGTGGACTGTGCTGTTAGTATTGTGGAGTTCATTGGATGTGATGTGCTGTGTAGTGAAGTGTTAGGCATTCTGTGTAGTGAAGTGTGGTGTAGTGTTGTAGACTGTGCTATGTAGTGTTGTGGAATATGTGTTGTATGGGTGACGTGGCGTTGTGTGGAATGGGAAGATTACACGTGGAGTGTACTCTGTGTGGCGTAATGTGTATGAAGGGAGTACATGTGGAGTGTACTCCATGTGGTGGAGTGATGCACCATATGGTGTATATGCCATAATGGTGATGTGGCGTAGTGTGTGTGAAGAGAGTACACGTAGAGTGTACTCCATGTGGTGGTGTGATGCACCATATGGCGGGTATGCCATAATGGTGATGTGGCGTAGTGTGTGTGAAGGGAGTATACGTGGAGTGTACTCCATGTGGTTGAGTGATGCATCATATGGTGGGTATGCCATAATGGTGATGTAGCGTAGTGTGTGAAAAGGGAGTATGCGTGAAGTGTACTCCACGAGGCAGTGACACTCCGTGTGGCGTGTTATAAGGATGCCATAATAGTGATGTAGCGTAGTGTGTGATAAGGATGGTTGTGTGATTGATGGGCGTAAAGCATGGTAAATAGTGTCGAAAACTGTGAAACAGTGCCCCGAAGTAGTTATGGCGTAGCCTGTAGTCTGAGGTGACAAGTGTTACCGTTATGGACTCATGGCTGGGAGTATGTGTGAAGTAGTAGAACAAGTATCAGAGTAGTGCAGCGGAAGCATGACTGGGCAACGTCACGAAGTGACATGACAACTGGTAGTCGTGCGTATGATGGGTGAAGAGTTAGTGTAGAAATGGTGTAGCAGGAACGTGATGAGATGTCACGATGTGATAGGAGTACGTGAGGGACCGTACTCGTGATGTCAGGTGACGTGACACGGTCACGCTGTAGCTTGGGAGTAGTCTCGAGTTATATGACGTGACATAAGGCGTAGTTGTGAACGGAGTCTTGTCGTGTCAAGTGTTGGGATGAACTGTCAAAAGGGACGGGTAGCATGAAGAGTCATGCTAGCAGGGTTAAGCGAAGGTAGGTATCGGAGTATGGTGCTTGTTTACACAAGCAGGTGATCAACGTGTCATATGTTGATCTTAGGTGATGAAGGGGTAAGGTATATGTGTAATCTGGTGAAGCACATGTGCCAGACGGATTTACCATATGTAATGGGTAATCTGTCTTAAACATAGTTACACGGTGCTTTAGCCTCAGAGTTGGCTTAGAGCCGTGTGGCGTGTATGGATGGGAATGAGGATTAGTGTAAGCTAAGATGCATGGAGGTAGTGATGTTTAGGACTGGGATGCATGATTCCATTGATCAGAATCATGCGTCGGAATGTGGTTAGTAAGAAGAGTAAGATGGAGGTCCTAGTGTCTTAATCCTAAGGTGAATCATGGGTTCACTTTAGTGGATGAGCACTCAAGGTAAGACCTTGAGTTTGGAAGATGTAGTGACCGTAAGTTGACCGAAGGGTTTAGCATAGTGAAGGGCACGTAAGAGCACGGAATAGAAGAAGAGTGTTCCAAGTGAAGTGTAGCTTTATTTCTAGTTTAAGTTGCTTACACATTAGATAGAGAATGACGTTAAGGTTATGTGTATGCATGTAGGTTGACATCTGACATGCACATGAATGGACTGCATGAGTCCAGGTAAGTATTACGTTCATACTCTTCTAGAGTTTTCTAAAATATAAAGAAATGAAAACGAAACGTTTTTCTCATGATGCCTTACGAAAACGATGTTTTTACGAAAGCATGTAAGTGTTCAAAGGTATAAGTATGTACGGCTCCTCCTTGGTAGCCCCCTTTTACGCACCCATAGTATTAGTTGTACGCATGTGAAGGGATGACTATACGCTGTATCTATTGTATGTATTTTCTAAGAAAATCCATGAACTGATGAAAATGCATGAAAGACGATTTTCGGGCTGGATGCCATGAAAGACGACATTCAAGGTGATGCTTATGGATGCCATGAAAGATGAATTTTAAGCCTATGCTTTAAACGACGTTTTTCCATAAACGAACTGTTAAATGAAAAGGAATGCATGAAAGGAAAGGACTGAACTGTAAGAATGGACTGAATGAAAGGACTGAACGTTTACTGTATGAAAATACGTAACGGCCATATGAATGAATGAAAATGGTACCAATGAATGGGCAGATTGCAATGCTGGGTAAGTAGTACTGGAAGTGAACCTAGTGCTGCCCCCTGATTGAAAAGGGATTCCCAACCCGTGGCCACGGGCAGAGTCTGGGTCCAAAGGAAGACTGCTAACCCCAACACAGAGGCGTGACAGTGTGTACTGGCCTATGAATGTGATAAGAAAGTATGGATGAATGCATGAACACATGAACGCACGAACCTTTAAGAAATGAAGGCACTGACGAGGGACACGTTTTACAAAAAGAAAGCCCATTTTAAAAGAAAATCCCGTCCAGTGATGTTTTCAAGTGAACGCACGTATGCATGTATGCATGTACGTATAGTATGTAAGAATGATGAATGCATGAATGAAAATCTTTGTTATTATATTTTAACTGTTTGAAGTAATGCTTACGAGTCATCGACTCATTTTAGTTTTTATGTATGCCCCTTCCCCCACAAGGACGGAATGAGAAGTACGCGTCAGGATGGACACGGCCCATTGGGAAGAGCACGAAAGTCTAGGCATGAGACTTTAATTGTATAAGAGGCTTTTTTATTGTAGATTAATGTTTTCTGCTGTAAACCTCTTTTATTCTCAAAGCACTTTTTATTTTATAAACGTATAGTCTTGCACCCTAGATATGGAAGTAAAATGTTTTAAATCGAATGGTAATTCCAGTCGTCCTTTCTAAAAATATTTTATAAAAATGCCACCAAAAGGACGGGCATTACAACTAAAGGCCTGAGTGCACCGTACGGGTCGGGACCAAAATTTCTCCCGAGTTGAGGCAGGCTGTGAAACGAATCCTTGTCGAGCATCAAGAGTCACAAAGAAATTCCCGGGATCGATAACACGATCACTGAGCATTGCATCTGTGTGGACCCCACAGCTAGGCAAAATCAAACAGAAGCGTTTTACCACAAAAAACATACGTAGCCATAGTTGAAGAAGTGGACCATCTCCTCGGGAGACCCACTATCCTAAGTGGCTATCCAATGTAGTACTAGTGAGAAGGCGAGCGGGAAGTGGAGGATGTGTGTTGACTCCACCGACTTGAATAACACTTGCTCGAAGGATAGCTTCCCCTTACCTCGTATCGATTTGATAATTGACTCGACAGCGGGCCACCCACTGCTTAGCTTTATGGAAGTAGAGCCCGGACGATGAGGAAAAGAAAACCATCAAATTGAATTGTCACAATCGGTCTATCTTAGCACAATGCTTGAATAGCCAATCCATCTCCAAAATAAATCGAACTCCATTAGATAAAAAAGCTTCAAATTGGCCTTCAAAGCTCTACCCTCTATTTCTACAGGACACTCCTTACCCACTCGGGTACAAGCTACTGTACTCCCTGTCAGGAACTGTCACAACGACTTTATAGGGTAACAGCTCAGTTTGCAAGCTACAGATCCATGCAAACGCTGCAAACATGAAAGACTACGACGTGCCTGAATGCACAAGTTGTGAGTCTTAGCTTACTGACGTTTCCTAACATCGACAAAGTAATACTACTATTAACAACAATTCTACCAATGCTATCTAGTTTAACGGTGTAGAAGTCTTAGAAAAATACTTGTAATGATGTCAGCTTCTTCTGTTTCTAGGGCATCAGCATCAACATCTCTCAAAGTGACAGCATACACTCAAGCAAGTGGCTAGGGCCATGGCTTCAGCCTGTTATCAGAGTTGGAAGTAGCTCCATTATTTTGAGCTACACTAGGACACCCCCTAATCATATGATTGGTGGGCTGTCCCCATCATGAAACGTGCTGCACTTTACACCTTGTGGGTTTGAGGGCGTGATGAGTGTATGAGAGTGCAATCGAAATACTCTATTGTTGGATTAAAATACTAAAATGTAAATAAAAATAACTAGATATACTTTATATTATTGAATTTAATATCGATTCACATTGAGATATATTTGAGCATGATTTTATGATCTTTTAAATCTCAAATATTGCATTATTGGTTGGTGAGAGATAATTTGCAATTGGGCTTTACACTTAACATTTTTGGAAGTTTTCAATTTATGCTCTAACGCATGTCATTTGTTGTTGGATTTTAGGGTCAAGAAATGAAAATTATAAAAAAAAATGAGAGACACGCAGCACACGTGGGACCCAATTTCAATTCAAAAAGCAAGTCTTTTGCTTGGCCAAGAGAGACACAATGTCACGGGTGTAGTGGGCGAGGCCTTGAAGAGGAAAGGGGAGTATGGCAGTGCATTTTGTGTTGAAGGAAATAACAGAATTAACTGATTGAGTAGCATAAATAACGAAATGATTTTACTTAGTGAAACGGTGTGTTTTGGTCTATTGTAAGGAATTAGTGAAACGGCACATTTCATCTTGGTTACTTTCTTGTCTTGCGTTTAGCTTGTTGTAGTTTGCATTTTGGGTATTAAAACATTACATTGTTTTCTGCTTCTCGACTGCTGCTATAAAAGCAGGAGAGTTCATGTAAATGGTATTGAAGAATTTAGTGAAATCAACTTTTTGGAGGTTGAGAATCCCTCGAAGATTCTCTGCAAGATTTGCTATGGAATCTTGATTATCCATATGAGTTCTTGTGTTTGTACATTCTCTCTTTGGTGTGATTCGGAGTGATTGACAGTGAAGAACTATAAGGATCCTTACACACAACAGTGAGGATTCTTTAGGAACGACTAGCAACACGTGGAGCAGTTTGGGATTTTTGTTTGTTTGGCCTTTTTGGTTGTTAGACGTCAGAAAGAAAGTTGGTAGGTGGATAGAGTGAAGTAGGACTTGGCAACCGACTAGACATTTTCAACGATTGGATAACTTTTGAATTAAAGGATATTGGGCGTAAGAAAGGTTGGTGGTTAAGGAGGGACTCTTGAACCATTTTTAACGGCACGTATGCAAGGAGTTTTAGAGATTATTCTTGTTTATTTTCTTGGCTGTTCTTTTTGGAGAGTTTGGGTTGTTCTTGCTCAAATAGATAGTTAAATTCTCAAGTAGGGTTAGGGATGAATTTGCACATTATATGGTATTTTTAATTTATTTTTTATTTATGTATTTGATTTTTAATTACTAAAAATCTTTTGTTTTATCATTCTCAATTCATTGTTGATGTTTTCTTCTCTGAATAATCATAGAATTCATTCTGTTTATAGATTCAATCATGGTTTTTCTATTGAATGGATTAGCTCTTTGATTATGTTTGGATCAATTATTTATCTATATTAATTAAATTCTTTGCTCCAATATCGCTTCCTGAGTATATTGTCGTCGTTAGATTTTCTCAATAGTGATAATAATTTGTGTATTTGAAAAGTGGTGAATGATTTTTTAAAGGGTTACATTTGGTTTAATCTTGGTTTATAAATCTATACTTTCCGATTGAGAATTTTGGGATTTGAGTTCCCGATTGAGTTATTCAATGAATTAAGAAAAATTAAAATACCAGATTTGTGCAAGAGATTCCCGACGCTTTACTGTTTGTAAACTTGAGTACTTTTTCCGTTAATCACTTTGCTTCACTTTAATTTGCATCTAAAATTAATCTTTGTTCTCCATTAATCATTTAATAGTTTTCTTTGGTTTCCTTGTTCCTTCTACTATTCTTTTAATTTGTCTGTCTGTGGAATCGACACCTCAAAGCTGTGTTACAACTACCGCGTTATTCTTTGGGAGTAATCAAATTTTGGCGCCGTTGCCGGGGACACGGTAGAAAATTTGCTAGATAGTTTTTATTTTCAGCAGTTTGTAAAGGCGATAACTTCGTTCCTTCTTTTAACTTGTTTCATTATTTTTTCTCTCCAATTTTTTTATAGTATTTTTATTCTTTTAGTATTTTGTTACCTTGCATGCATTAATATAGAGATACCTTGGGTAGATTTGCTTGTAGACCTGTGGTAGAGTCAGAATCAAATTTTTTAAATCCTTTATTTGACAATCTATCTAGTCCCGAAGAAATGAGTGAACACGAAGATCAACCAACTAGAGCTCTTCAAGATTAAAATGAGTGACAATCTATTGGTTGCTATGTAGAGTTCCTGAGATGATTGAAATTAGGGAGGCTCTTTGGTCAATCTCGCAAGATAGTAGTCTGAGCCTAATAGTTTTTCTGCGAGTTTTTTTCAGCATGCTTGGGATATTATCAATGAAGACTTATTGAAGTTGGCTATTGAATTTTTTGAGGGGAAGCCATTAACCACGTTTTTTGGGGCTACCAATATTGTCTTGATTCTGAAAGTGGATGATCCAAGGAACTTTACGCAATTCTGGCCTATCAGTTTATGTTCTGTTGTCTATAAAATTCTTTCCAAGGCTTTGGTGAATCGTTTGGAGCCTTTCATGATTAAATTAATTTTTGAAGAGCAATCGGCTTTTATTAAGGGGCGAAGCATTTTTTATAATGTTTCTGTTGCTCAAGAGATGATTCATAGTATGAACAAGAAGGTGAGAGGTGGTAACACCATGATTAAAATTGATATGGCAAATACGTATGACAGGGTGAACTGGAGTTTTTTTATGGAAGTTATGAAGCGTTTGGGATTTTTAGATCAGTGGAGGGGTCTAATCTTTAATTGTATTTCATCTCATATGTATTCAGTTATGCTTAATGGCTCGATGAAAGGTTTCCTCAAACCTTCTCGTGGTATTAGACAAGGAGATCCTCTTTCGCCATATCTTTTCATTTTATCACACGAGCTTCTTTCTCGGATGATTAATGATGATTTTCAAGAGGTGAAGTCAAGCCTTTTAATGCTAATGGAGGTACCTTGATCTCTCATTTGTTTTATGCTGATGATGTATTGAGTTTTACAAATGGAGGTAAAAGATCTATAGCACAGGTTATGAAGACTTTACAGGCTTATCAATCCATGTCGGGACAATTGGTTAGTCCGGATAAGTACTCTATATTTTTCTCCTCTAAATTTCCGCTTGCTCAAAAATTAGAGGTTTTGAGGATAACTGGATTTATGGAGGGTAAATGGCCGTGTACTTATCTTGGTGTTCTATTGCATGTGGGACGAATCACAATCAAATTATTTAACCCTTTGTTGTTGAAGATTCAAAAGAAACTGGCTGGATGGAAGAGTCACATCCTATCATTTGAGAGCAAAATTATGCTTCTTAAACATGTTTTATCTAGCATGCCAATTCATGTTTTATCTGTTATCAATTTACCTAAGGGTGTTTTCAAAACTCTCAACAGCATTTTCTCTAATTTTCTCTGGAGCTTGACTGATGAGAAAAAAAAGAAGAAAAGAAAATGGGTGTCTTGGGAAAATATATGTTTGTCGGTTGAGGAAAAGGGTTTGGGCATTCGGAGCCTTGTTGATGTGCAAATGTCATTATTCATGAAATTTGCTTGGAAATTACTAGATGGTAAATCGTGTTGGGCAAAATTTTTTTGTCTAAATATGTGGGTGAGAAGCAATAAGCTATCCTTTCTAATTCCACAGGTTCCAGATTTTGGAAAGGCATTATGTCAGTGATGTCGATGGTGCTTAATAATTCAAGAATTTTGCTTAGAAATGGTGAATGCAATTTTTGATTTGATAACTGGGTATGGGACGGAGCCATTGCGAATTCAGAAGATGTTAGTGGAGATGAAGATTTATTAGTGGCTGGAATCCTAACTAATGCAGGTTGGGACATTTCTAAATTACGTACGTTGGTGTTGGAAGAGATGGTTGAGAGAATAACTGCTTCGTCGGTTCATATTTCAAGTGGCTCTAATGTGCGTATTTGGCAGCCTAATTCGGATGGGAGGTTTACTACAAAATCTGCTTGGCATCTCATTAGAGCTTAAGGACCAATTTCTTTATGGAGGAAATGGCTTTGGAATAAATTTGTTCCCAAGAAAATGTATTTTGTTTGTTGGCATGCTCAAAAGCAAGTGTTACCTGTGGATGATATCCTTATTAAGCTGGGCATTTCATTAGTATCAAAGTGTCATTGTTGTGTTTTACCACAACAAGAATCTATTGATCACATTCTTTGTAGTGGTGACCTGGTTGATATGGTTTGGAATTATTTTGCAGGTATTGTGGAGGCTCGGTTGCCTCAACTCCGAAGTTGGCATGCTGTTATGAATATTTGGTGGCTTCGTGCCTCAGCATCTTCTCAAGCAGGCTGATGTCGTGGAATTTTGCCTATCACGATCTCATGGGCATTGTGGAGAGCGCGGTGTGAAGACAGAATGGAAGGGAAGAAAACTGATTGGAAAGGTGTGGTGAGATGGGTTAAGTTGATGCTAGTAGATATTTTTTCGCTTCGTCATAAATTTGATAGATTGAAACAGCAAGATCTCAGAATTTTACAAGATTTACGTTGTCCAATTGGTCAAGTTGTCAATAAAAATATGAAGGTTGTGGGTTGGGTTAAGCCTTGTAGAGGTAAGTATAAGCTTAATGTCGATGGTAGCTTGCATGGAAATCCTGGTTTTGCCAGCGGAGGAGGGATTATTAGAGATCATTGTGGTCGAGTTATAGCAGGTTTTGCAACCCACTATGGGCAGGTCTCCAACAATGTGGTTGAAGGGAGAGCTTTACTTGATGGATTAAAATTGACTCAACAATTGGGTATTCGAGACATAATGGTGGAGTCAGATTCCGAAGTTGTTGTGAGATGGATCGAGGCTGGTAAATGTAACTTATGGTATTTGTGGGATTATTGGGATGACATAAAAAGGTTGCTTTCTGAATTAAATTGTTCCATCCATCATATTTATAGAGAAGCTAATATGGTAGCGGTTTATCTTGCTAAAGAAAGTGCTTGTATTCGGTGTAAGTATTTTACAGAGTCTAACATTGGTCGGGGAAATCTTCGAGGCTTAGTATGGACGGATTTTTGGGAACTTCCTTATTTAAGGTTGTAACCTTGGTATTTTATTAGTTTGGTGATTTATTGGTTAAATGTTTTTGGGGTCTGGTACTTGGGGCTTAATTAGTCTTTCATATTATTGTAAAGCCCGAGTACACTGATTGTTATTACGGTATTCCTCTGCCACAAGTGAGGACTTATTAATAAACTTGGGTGGGGGTCACTACTGGTCAGGTGACTACTCACTCTTTAAAAAAACAAAAACCTCCACCCTACACACACATCCACACCATCATGCATAATGTTTCCAGCTAACACTCGCCAACTGGATTTTAAAACAGGGATGGTACAGTTACTCCATACTTTTAATGGCTTGGAAAATAAAAATCCATATGTACATATTAGGAGTTTGAGGAAGTAGTTGTGAATTTTCATTGTCAAAATGCAACTGATGACATTGTGAGACTTAAGCTCTTTCATTTCTCTTTGAAGGATAGAGCTAAGAGTTGGCTATACTCGCTGAGACCACGATCTATTGGGTCATGTAATGAGATGACTCAGGTCTTCTTTAATAAATATTTTCTCCAACATAAGGCCAATGCTTTAAAAAGGTAAATCTCTTCCTTTGCACAAAAGGACAGTGAGACTTTGTATCTGTCTTGAGAGAGATTTAAGGAGTTGTTGAGTATGTGTCCTCACCATGGGTATAAGAATTGGCACTTAGTGAGCTATTTTTATGAGGGACTTACACCTAGAGAGCGCCAATTTGTGAAGATGATATGTAATGGTGAGTTCTTACAGAAAGATCCTGATGAGGCCATAAAATACCTCAATGAGCTTGTTGAAAAAGCTCACACTTGGACTTGACCTTGTGCTACTGAGAGCACAATTAGGTCACGACCTGCAGAAAATCTAAGTGGTGGTAGAATTTACCATCTCAGGGAAGAGGATAGCCTAAAGGCTAAGGTTGAGATGCTCACTAGGGAGCTAGATGTGTTAAAAACTAAGGACTTAAGGCCAACACACGTGGCTAAATATGCAGAGCCTTTTAAACCATGTTTTGTGTGTGGCAGGGTAGATCACCTCGCCTAAGAGTGTCCCACATTTGCTGAGATGAGAGGGATGTATGAGGAACAATGTAATGCCTTAGGTATGTGCCTTTTGCACCTTTCTCTAATACCTATAATTCGGGGTGGCGCAATCACTCCAATTTTAACTGAAAATCTGAAAACCAGCCGCCTGCACAACCTCCTAGATCATATCATTCACCTTCATCTTCTAGGAGTCATTTAGGAAACATTTTGCATGCTTTTATTGAGGCACAGGGTAAGACTAACCAAAAGTTTGAACCTTTAATTAAGCAAGTTGTTGAAGAAAATAAGGAGATAAAGAGCCAAGTGTCCAAATTGATGAGTTCCTTGAGTGTGAATGAGCAAGGTAAGTTCATTCTCAAGCTCAGTCTGCACCCCATGGTCAACACATGGCGCAAGAGAATTTGAAGGATGTGAATGTCATTGTGATGAGAAGTGGTAAGTCATTACATATCCCAACAACGAACAAATCAGAGGATGTGGAAAAGGATCAAGATAGTACTGATGTTGAGCTACCCAAGGAACCTAAGGTGACAGAGAGTATTGTTAAGGTACCATTCCCTCAATCTTTAAAGTCAAGCAAGCAAACTCTGGATCCTAACAATGAAATCCTAGAGAATCTAAGGCAAGTAAAAATCAATTTTCCTCTTTTGCATGTGATTAAACAAGTTCCTACTTATGCAAAAGTTCTCAAGGATTTGTAGACTGTTAAGAGGAAGCATCATGTGAAGAAGATAGCGTTCTTGACAGAGCAAGTTAGTATTCTAATTGAGTAGTGGATTCCTCCCAAGTGCAAGGATCCTGGTTGTCCAACCACTGCATGCAACATTGGAAATCATGAGTTTGGGCAAGCTTTGCTAGATTTAGGAGCTAGCGTGAATCTAATGCCAAATTCTATTTATTTGCAGTTGGGGTAGGGAGAAATCAAACCAACCACTGTGGTTTTGATATTGGCTGACCGTTTAGTCAAAGTACCCCGGGGTGTTGTAGAGGATGTTCTAATTCAAATTGACAAATTTAATTATCTTGTTGATTTTCTAATCCTTGACACTAGCTCTGTTGTTGATACTACTTCTAAAATTCCTTTGATTTTAGGTAAGCCTTGCCTTGCCACTGCTAATACTCTTATTAATTGCAGGAATGGGCTCATGAAGCTGTCTTTTGAAAACATGACTCTCGAGGTCAATATCTTCCATATTGCAAAACAGCCAGAAGATGATGACGAGAGCCACCGGACATACATGTTTGACTCACTTATGGATATGGGAGTTTCTATAGCTCACTTATCGAAGTTTGAGGAGTTGCTTGAGAAAGATGAAAAAAAAATTCCTTAAAGTGTGAAAGCATCCAAAGTTAAATTGAAGCATCTACCTAAGGGTTTAAAGCATGCTTTCCTTAGTTCAGGTGATACTTTTCCTGTTATTATCTCATCTATATTGTCTGAGTTTCAATGTGAGAAATTAATTCGGACTCTAAGTGAGCATAAGTCAGCCTTAGGTTGGAGCATTGCTGATATAAAAGGAGTTAGTACCCTGGTCTGTTCTCATTAAATTAATTTGGAGGAAGGAACTGACCCTCGTAGAGACCTTCAGCGTAAGCTTAATCCCACTATGAAAGAAGCGGTGAAGAATAAAGTGTTGGAACTATTAGATACATGAATGATATATCCCATTTCTGATAGTAAATGGGTAACTCCTACACAGGTTGTTCCCAAAAAGTCAGGTGTTACCGTGGTGAAGAATGACCTAGGAGAGTTAGTCCCTACAAAACTTGTGACTGGGTGGCAGATGTGCATTGATTACAGAAAGTTGAATGCTGCCACCCGGAAAGACCATTTTCCTCTCCCTTTTATTGATCAAATTCTTGAGCGTGTGGCTGGTCATCCTTTCATTGTTTCTTGGATGGTTATTCTGGTTATTATCAAATTGAAATTGCATTAGAAGAACAGGATAAAACCACTTTCACTTGTCCTTTCAGTACTTATGCTTTTCGTAAAATGCCATTTGGATTGTGTAAACCTGTTACTTTTCAAAGTTGCATGATGAGCATTTTTAGTGACATGGTTGAAAATTGCATGAAAGTTTTTATGGATGACTTGACTGTTTTTGGATCTTCTTTTGATGCATGCTTATTGAATTTAGAAAGAGTGTTGACTCGTTGTGAGGAGAAGGAATTGGTTTTGAATGGAAAAATGCCATTTTATGGTACCTTCAAGTATTGTCTTAGGGCATATTCTTTCTTCTAGGGGGATAGAGGTTGATCAATCTAAGATTGAATTAATCTCTAAGTTGCCTACACCTAGGATAGTAAAGGATGTGAGATCCTTTCTTGGTCAAGCAGGCTTTTATAGGAGGTTTATACATAATTTTTCCACCATATCTAGATCACTATGTGACCTCCTAGCTAAAGATGCTCCATTTGAGTGGACACAAGCTTGTCAAGAGGCCTTTAAAACGCTAATTGGCAAGCTCAACTCAGCACCCATAATGTAGCCACCTGATTGGACTTTACCTTTTAAGATCATGTTTGATGCTAGTGACTTTACCGTAGGTGCTATTCTTGGACAGGGACGGGAGGGGAAGCCTTTTGTCATTTACTATGGTAGTAGAACTCTAAATAGCGCTAAGATGAACTACTCCACCACTGAAAAAGAGTTGCTAGCTATAGTGTTTGCTTTGGATAAGTTTCGTGCTTACTTGATTGGTTCTCCTATTGTTATTTTCACGGATCATGCAGCCCTTAAAGTACATTTTTACAAAAAAGGATGCTAAGGCGCGACTAATACGGTAGATTTTACTTTTGCAGGAATTTGATATCACCATCAAAGACAAGAAAGGAGTGGAGAACATAGTGGCTGACCATCTCTCAAGGCTCACATTTGAGGACACCTCTAACCACCTGCCAATCAGGGATGATTTTCCCGATGAGCATTCACTTTCTATTATTTCTCTACCATGGTTTGCTCACATTGTGAATTATTTTGCTGCGGGTGAGATACATATAGATTGGAGTGCACAGGACAAGAGGAAGTTCATGACTGAGGTACGTAGTTTCTATTGGGATGACCATTTTCTTTTCAAATACTACCTTAACCAAATTTTAAGGCGTTGCATCCCCGATGAGGAGATTGCTAGCGTCTTGGAATTTTATCACTCCCAAGCTTGTGGGGGCCACTTTTCAATGAAGAAAACTGCTGCAAAAATTATGTATTGTGGATTTTATTGGCCTACCTTGTTTAAGGATGCAAACATCTATTGTCACTCATGTGAAAACTGTCAAAAGTTAGAAGTTATGTCCCATCGTAATATGATGCCCTTAAATCCGATTTTAGTGATTGAAATTTTTTATTGTTGGGGCATTGACTTTATGGGACCACTTCCTCATTCTTTTGGATATCAATATATTATTGTGGTAGTAGACTATGTGTCAAAATGGGTAGAGGCAGCAGCTTGCAGGAGCAATGATAATAGGACGATAATTAAATTTCTCAAAGAGAATATGTTATCTTGATTTGGTACACCACGTGCTATTATTAGTGACCGGGGTACACATTTTTGCAACCGTCCTTTTGAGGTTTTGATGAAAAAATATGAGGTGGTACATAAGATCTCTACTGCCTACCACCCCCATACAAGTAGACAAGTAGAACTTACAAACAGGGAAATTAAGCAAATTTTAGAAAAAACGGTTAACCCTGATTGCAAAGATTGGTCTTTGAGACTAGTTGGTGCGCTTTGGGCCTATCGTACAGCTTTCAAAACTTCCTTAGGCATGTCACCTTATAGGCTTGTTTTTGGAAAGCCTTGCCACTTACCTGTGGAGCTCGAGCATCGAGCTTATTGGGCCATCAAACATTTCAATTTTGACACAGGAGAAGCAGGTAAACTTAGAAATTTTCAGTTGACCGAATCAGAAGAGTTGAGATATTATGCTTATGAGAACTTTAGAATCTATAAGGCTAAAAGAAAGTGTTTCAAGATAAAAATATTTTGAGAAAAACGTTTAAGCCTAATAATCGAGTGTTCTTAATGATTCTAGACTCCATAAGTATCCAGGAAAACTTCGGTCTAGGTGGACCAGCTCTTTTGTAGTGAAGAATGGTTTTGCAAATAGGGCAGTAGAAATACAAGATCCTAAGGATGGTCGGATCTTTAAAGTAAATGGTCAACACCTTAAAGTATTAATTGATAGGCAAGTTTCAGAAGTGAAAGACATTCCACTTGTGGATTCGATCTATCAACCTTGACCACCACCACGCAGGCATGTTTTTCTTTATTTGTTTTGTTTGTTTGGTTTTACTTTTGTTTTCTCTTATTTTCCTTATTTTCCTTTTTGCTTCTTGTTGTTTTCTTTATTTTTGTTTGTAGGTTAGTTTCATTTTGTCATTTCAGGTTACCATCTTTGGTTCTTAGCGAGCTGCCCATGTCATTCATCAGGTGTATTCTACCCTTTTTAGTTACTCCCAATTCAAATTTGATTCTTAAACATTGAGGACAATATTTCATTTATATTGGGGGTGGTGGTGCAAATTCAGTATTTAAAAATACTTGTTGGAACTCTGTGACATATTTTCATGTGTCAAATGTTTCTCAATTTGCATCACACGTGCATCTTTTTCACATGTGTACTCATTCCATTCATAGCCATCTTCGTGAATTCACCAAACCCATCATAATTTTTTTTTTTTTTTGCTTAAGCATTCACAGAACCCCTAATGCACTTATCCAACCTTGTGGTAAGATGGTGGTTTGACACATGTAGTTAGAGAACTTTTTTGCTTAAGTATTCATGTGAGATTTGGAGAGAATTGAAAGGCTACAAATGCAGTAAATTGTGATAAGCGTTCATTGATCTGTTGAATTGGGCACTTCTTTTGAGAATTGATGGTGGATATACTGGGGATATGACGAAGGTCAACTTAGGATCAACGTTTGAGCTTTTCAAGCTAACATTTTCCATCATTGACCCCTAGTAGCCAACTTTGAGCCAATAAACACATGCAACTTTTTCTTTTCATATGCCCACATCATTCATACCTCTCCACATTGGAGTATAACCTATACACTAACTTTTTCTACTCTTGTTACTTCCAAGTGTGTACTAGATGTGGAATTCTTTTTTTAGCACGGAATAAAAAAAGAGAGAGAGAGAAAATGGAAGAACATGAATTACAAGGTGTTCAAGTGAGTGAACTTCAAAGGCAAAAATACTAAGGCTGGGTAGAAATAGCAAAATACCTGTGTGACATAATTGTTCAACAAATTATAAAAAAAATAATAAAAAAATAACAAAAAAAAGGAAAAAGAAAAAGAGGCATTATTCGAGGATTTGAAAGGTTGAAGAGTACATTAAGTGAAAAAATGTGGTTTATTGAGAGATTTAATAAGATTCCTTTTGTATGTATTTGGAAGTTTTTGAATCATTTTTCGTTTTTTTTCATATAGCCCTGAACCTAAGCCACGTTACAACCTTTTGTGTTAATCATTCTTATCCTAAGTAAGCTTTTGGAAATAATGGTTGAAGTCTCATTTGTTAGTGTTCCTATCATAAGGTCAATGTTTGTCAATGTCAGGACTTCTGGTTAGATGGACATAGTTTGGAACACACACACTGTGAATTGCTATAGGTGGATTGCTTGTGATAGGGTTATTATATTCCTAAGGTTGCTTTGATATGTGAATCTGGAAAGTCTGAGGTCTTTGTGTGTGATTTGTTTTGGTCTCTTTCGTTGTTTTGGCATGAAAATTGCTAGAGATTAGCAATAAGTAAGTTGGGGGTGTGATGAATGTACGAAAATACACTCGAAATACTCTATTGTTGGATTAAAATGTTAAAATGTGAATAGAAATAATTATATATAATTTATATTATTGAATTTAATATCGATTCACATTGAGATATATTTGAGCATGATTTTATGATATTTTAAATTTTAAATATTGCATTATTTGTTGGTGAGAGATAATTTACAATTGAGTTTTACACTTAACATTTTTTAAAGTTTTCAATTTATGTTCTAGAGCTGTGCTATGCATCAGCCGGAAGTCGCAGCACACCACATATGTATATTTTTTTTTTCACACAATAAGTTGAGTGTGCGGCGACTGCAGCGCACAGTAGGATGCAGTTTATATTTTCTATTATGCTCTAACCATGTCCTTTGCTGTTGGATTTTTGGATCAAGATATGAAAAACATAAAAAAATAAAATAAAAATGCAGCACACGTGGGACCCAATTTCAATTCAAAAAGCAAGTCTTTTGCTTGGCCAAGAGAGACAACATCGAGGATTCTTTAGGGTGTTAGACGTTAGAAAGAAAGTTGGTAGGTGGAGACAGTGAAGTAGGACTTTGAAATCGACTAGAACTTTTCAACGATTGGATACTTTTGAATTAAAGGATATTGGGCGTAAGAAAGGTTGGTGGTTAAGGAGGGACTCTTGAACCGTTTTTTACAGCACGTACACAAGGAGTTTAAGAGATTATTCTAGGTTATTTTCTTGGCTGTTCTTTTTGGAGAGTTTGGGTTGCTCTTGCTCAAATAGATAGTTAAATTCTTAAATAAGGTTAGGGATGAACTTATACATTAGATAGTATTTTTAATTTATTTTTTATTTATCTATTTGATTTTTAATTACTAAAACTCTTTTGTTTTATTATTCACAATTTATTGTTGATATTTTCTTTTCCGAATAATCATAGAATTCATTTTGTTTATGGATTCAGTCATGCTTTTTCTATTGAATGGATTAGCTTTTTTATTATGTTTAGATCAATTATTTATCTATATTGATTAAATTCTTTGTTGCAATATCGCTTCCTGCATATATTGTCGTCAAAACAATAGTGATAATAATTTATGTATTTTAAAAGTGGTGAATGATTTTTCAAAGGGTTACATTTGGCTTAATCTTTGTTTATAAATCTATACATTCTGATTATGAATTTTGGGATTTAAGTTCCCAATTGAGTTATTCAATGAATTAAAAATAATTAAAATATCAAATTTGTGCAAGGAGTTCCCAACACTTTACTATTTGTCAAACTTGAGTACTTTTTCCGTTAGTCACTTTGCTTCACTTTAATTTGCATTTAAAATTAATCTTTGTTCTCCATTAATCATTTAATATTTTTCTTTAGTTTCTTTGTTCCTTCTACTATTCTTTTAATTTGTCTCTCTGTGGAATCGACACCCCAAAGATGTGCTACAACTACTGCATTATTCTTTGGGTATAATCAAATTTTGACGGCGGCATCTGTCTTCCAATAACAATGCCCTTGCCTTGAACTGGGCTAGCAGATGGCATTTTCTTCTCCTTACTTCCTCCAACTGCAAACGAAAAATCTCTCTTCCATTCAGAATTAATTTGAGCGGTCAACCCTTTCTTCTATGCTTCAAAAACAAGAGTTATATTTACCAATTCTTGGTAATTCTCGATCCTTGAGCAAGCCACTTGATTGTGAATCCTCGACTACAGCCCTCCTTGGATCTTCTGGGCTACATCTTCCCAATTGAAATCACGTAATGTGCAAACCTTCCCGATCCCATGAATTTGGTAGTGTATAGCTCCACAAACATGTTGCCTTATACCAAAGATGCAAACTCATATGACCTTTATTGCTCCACGAATTATGGGAAGAATTTACTGTCGAAATCATCCAAGAATCTTCCCTAGGTTAAGGTAGGTAGGGTTCCCGACTCCTTTGCAAGAAGTTGCCTTCTCGTATATCATATGTCGGCTTCTCCTTGCAGTACATATTCGGCGTACAATACCTTTTGATCTCGGGTGCCCCTGCATATCTCGAATGTTCGATCCAGGTCGGTCATTCACTATTTGCCCTCGTGGGCCCTATGTTGCCCAAGAAGTTTGGGAAATGGTACACCAATAAATTCTCGTAAGGGCATCCTCTAACTTCCTATCTATGCCCTTGCACTTGTTCTTGTTTCTGTTGTTGTCTGAGCACATCCGTCAGTAAACGAATAGCTTCTGCTGTTCCTTGTCCTCTGTCCATTGGAGGATTATATTTCTCTCGATTGTTGTCCCCACTAGGGTTTTTAGGTACTCTGCCACACACTACGTGTTACATCTTGAAACACATGCTCACTTGTTTAACCCATTACTTCAAAAATCCAATCCTATATTTTGGTATCAACTCCTAGGGACTTTTGGGTTTACTCAGAGACATATTGCTCTAATACCACCCTGTGACATCCTCAAACTTTGCCTGGGATTTGACAGAACTTGATGTGTTGGGACATGCAATACAAGGTCACATACCTCTATTCATGTTTGACATGGGAAAAACATAACTTTGACATGAACATAAAATGACTTGACTTGACAAGGACCTTGTTACATATACATGTTTGTTTACTTGAAAATGGATGCTTCACAACTCTCCAAGGGTCGTGTGCTCCTGCCATATACTGCTTCACAACATGATAGTACTTCATCAATCTAGGGGATTTCACATCTAATTTAAATACTCCAGAGTGGACAGAGGAGTTCCACTAGTATAACTTCCCATCTTAGCACTTAGGATTGTGATAAAATAAAAGACTCATGCATGACTTAAAAAAATTTCATGATATACTCAATGCTTATAACATGCCATTCATGGCATATAATAGGATAACATTTAATAATATGATGACATGACAGTCGTGGCATGTAACATAATAACATGTAACTGTAATTGATTATGTGGCATAGCATATTACAAAATATTATAATAAACAAAAAAATAAACATGAACATGAATAGTGCAATGTTACAGTCGTACATACGTAAAAACACTTAGTGAAGTTAGATGCTAACTTATAGAAATGTAGTGTAACGTAAGGAAAGCGTAATAAAGTGGAAGTTGAATGAGATATATTGTTGGTTTATAATAGCTCACTTAATCTTCCTAATTACAAAACTGATATGAACCCGCGGGAATGAATTCCCTTGAACCCACAATCAATTTGAAAACTCCCCAAGAAAGCCAAAATCAAGTCAGTGGATGGAGAACCGAGACCCGATGAGAACTCATTTCAAGAACCTAGATTATATTAAAATCTAGACCCATTGAAAAACCCGTCTCAAGAACCCAGATTACAAAGGAGGAAGCCACAAAGGTTGTGATTTACCTTTGATAAGTTCAAAAGTTCAATTAAGAACAAGAGGAGTAAAACTCAACTCACAATGAACAAATTCATCAAATTTCATAAACTTCATAAACTGATTAGAATGAGGCTACATAGAGTATTTAAAGCTAAACCTAATGAAACCCTAGTCAAAATAAAACCCCATCTTCCAAAAGTGCCCCTGGATGAACAGTGCCGCGGCTACATAGCCGCGCAACAGTAACCCTAACCCTAGTTTAATAAAATAATAACTTTCCCAACATGCCCATGCATAGGCCCCCTTAAGTGCTTCCCATAATAAACTCAATTATTTTAAACTAATAAAATAAGTTCTTTAAATGAATTAAATAAATTGAAACCCTTCAAGAGCCCAAAGCCTTGAAGTCTTGTCGTTGCCCTCTTCCGTAGCTGATCAAATGACTTAAAACTGGATTTTCATACTTCAAGCCCCATCTTGAATGTTGGGCTCTTGCTAAACTTGTCCCAAGTGGATTGCATCAATCCTTACATTGTCTCATTGATCTTCTTGGCCCATCTGGAAGTTGCAAATGATCTTTAAGACTAGGCCCATCTTGGTTCCCATCATTCCCCCTCTCCTCAAAAGGATTCGACCTCGAATCTCCACCTGGATCAAAGGGAAAATGGTTAGTAACATTGAAAATAGTAGAAACATGATACTTACCTGGAAGATCCATTAGATATGCATTTTCATTAATTTGTTCAAGAATTTGGAATAGTCCATCCAAGCTACTCCTATCATCAACTGGTAAAGACTTTAAATCTGAAGGAGAAAATGGATTAAGTATACAAACAATTTCAATTGGTGAAAATTTAGTAATAGCGTGAACACTCCAATTATATGTAAACTCAATGAATGGCAAACAATACTCCCACAAATGTTCATGAAGCACATCTAAAGTCTTCCTCGAACCAAAATGACCACTCCAATATGCAAACTCAATGAATGGCAAATGATACTCCCGCAAACGTTCATGCAACAAGTCAATGAATGGCAAATGATACTCCCATAAACGTTCATGCAACATGTCTGAAATCTTATTTTCACCAGAATGATCACTCCAATTATATGCAAACTCAATGAAACGCAAATGATACTCCCGCAAATGTTCATGCAACACGTCAATGTATGGCAAATGATACTCCCACAAATATTCATGCAATACATCAATGAATGACAAATGATACTTCCACAAACGTTCGTGCAACACGTCTTTGAATGGCAAATGATATTCCCACAAACAGTCATGCAACACAACAAAAGTCTTCCTTACACCAAGGTTACCCAACAAACCAGCATGTCCATCACACACAAGCAACTTACGCATAAAACTAGTAGGCACACAAAATCTATTCTTTCTGAACAAGTACCAATCTAGTTTATAGAACTTACCAAAAGATGCTTTCTCACATGTTCCATACACACTAGCAAAGTCATCATCATTAGCATGCAATTCCTTATCACATTCAAGTCTCAACAATTTTGCATCTAAAATGAAGACAAGGACATACCTTCTTGCTAAAGCATCAACCACAAAATTTTTCATACCTTGTGTGTATTTGAATACATGAGGAAAAGTCTCAACACAATCCTCCCGCTTAGCATGCATTCTAGTCAACAACTTACCTTGTCCCTTTAAGTGTGTCAATGACTCATGTTTTTCCAAGAAAGGTCGGTTAGGAATTGTCGCACTTGGCACAAAATCAATGTCGTGCTCTATCTCCCTAATAGGTGGCAGTCCACAAAATACACCACTAGGAAACAGGACCTCGTATCCCTGCAACAAAGAGACAACAACACTAGGCAAAGAGTCGTTAAATTCGTTAGCATAAAAGCTTACCTTAGCATAAAAACTCACTTTTGTCTTTTTATTTCTCTCTACAATCTCTCTTTCTTTTTCCTCTTGTGGCTCCACTCTTTTTTCTTGACTCTCAACCAACTCTCTACTTTCTTTTTCTCTCTCTCTTTCTTTTGATGTTTCGGCCTCATTCTCTTTTTTCCTCTCACTCTCTTTGTTCATTTCACTCTATGTTTTTCTTTCAGTCTCCTCTTTTTTTGAACTCTCGGCCTCACAATTGTTTTTCAACTCATTCTCTCTTTTTCTTTAGGTTTCAGCCTCACCCGAATCTTTTCCCTTTCGTGGTTCGGTCTTCCTCTTTGCAACAACTTGATCTTTTTTTTCCCACTTTGGTTTCCAATGAGTACTAGAAGCCGAAGTATACCTTGATGTGCCCTTTCCTTTTAGCTGTCTCTCCACCTTCATAGCCATGTGCACCATATCCTCTACCTCCTCATAATGTTTCAACTCAACTACATTGGCTATCTCCCTATTCAACCCCCTAAAAAATCTTGTCATCGTGGCCTCCCGATCCTCCACTACATTAGCCCGAATCATAGCCACCTCTATATCCTTATGGTAGTCCTCTACACTCCTAGACCCCTGTATAAGATTTTGTAAGTTTTGGTAGAGGTCTCTATAGTAGTGGCTAGGTACAAATCTCCACCTCATGATAACTTTCAACTCTCTCCATGTTTCTATAGGCCTCTCAAGATTCCTCCTCCTATTGGTCACTAATTGATCCCACCAAACAATTGCATAATCAGTGAAATCAATTACAACCAACTTCACATTCTTCTCCTCAGAGTAATTATGACAATCAAACACTAACTTTATTCTTTTCTCCCACTCTAAATAAATTTCAGGGTCAGTTCTACCTTGGAATGATGGTATTTTCATTTTAATGCTCTCAAGGTTCTTATCTACTCCATCTCGACCCCCTGAGTTTGCCCTAAGGCCTCCTCCATCCCTAACTCCTCTATGTTCACCCAATCCAACTTCAGATGTTAAGTCTTCCTCATCCTCACCAAACTCTCCATTCTTATACCCATTCTCAATTCTAGGCTCACGTCGCCTCCTATCTCTCTCACCTTGCAGATTTCTAATCACTGCTTCTTGATTATCCATACTATCCCTCACTTCACCCAACACCAAGTTCAACCGCTCAAACTGTTGTTGCATGGCTTGCAACACAAATTATGAGTTATCTGCCATCCCCTTTGGTGAAAAGTCACTTCTACGAGACATTATAATATGCTGCACAAAAACAATGTTAGTGGAAAACCTCACACACTCCCTTACGTGTTTACACTCGAATAATGGCACTCCACTCGTGTTTCTTTCTTAATGGCTTTTTCCAGATAATAGTCTCATACTCTCTTGCCTTTTACCTCAATAGTTTTCCTGCTCAAGTTCTTTAAGAACTAGTTGAACTAAATCATGACAATACAACGTTGTATTATTCCAACCAGTAATATAGATCAATGAAACAAGGAATGAATAAAATGACACGAGACACAAGGAATTTATACAAGGGAAAGAGTAATTATAAAACAAAATACCAACTAGAAAGATGTATTCAACTACTATGATGATAAAATCTCAATCAACAAATACTTTATTTCTCTTTGTTGTAACTATGTAGCAACTTTGAATACGCCACATTCTCTTTTCTTCTTCTTCTTCTTTCTGTTTTTTTTTTCAAATTTTCTTTTCTTTTCTTTTCCTTTCTTTTCCTTTCTTTTCTTTTCTTTTCTTTTCCTTTCCTTTCCTTTCTTTTCTTTTCTCTAATTCAACCATAAACAGAAAATATTCAATTGTGAAAACCAAGCAATTGAATTCAAACACACAAGCATGGACAATGAAGTAGAAGAGAATCAATGGAACGACACTCCAAGCAATTGACAAACTTAGAGATGCAGGAAACCCTAGGCAATGCAAATTTCAGCCAAACCCAAAACCCTAAGAATTTCGGCAGCCTACTTTTTGTTTCAATTTTTTTTTTGGCGACACTAGAACAATGAAGCCCTAGAATTAAATTTAAGGATGTTAGAATTAAAAGATAGAATCAGACCTGATTGGAAACCTTGCTCTGATACCAAATGATATGAACCCGCGGGAATGAATTCCCTTGAACCCACAATCAATTTGAAAACTCCCCAAGAAAGCCAAAATCAAGTCAGTGGATGGAGAACCTAGACCCGATGAGAACTCATTTCAAGAACCTAGATTATATTAAAATCTAGACCCATTGAAAAACCCGTTTCAAGAACCCAGATTACAAAGGAGGAACGCCACAAAGGTTGTGATTTACCTTTGATAAGTTCAAAAGTTCAATTAAGAACAAGAGGAGTAAAATTCAACTCACAATGAACAAATTCATCAAATTTCATAAACTTCATAAACTGATTAGAATGATGCTACATAGAGTATTTAAAGCTAAACCTAATGAAACCCTAGCCAAAATAAAACCCCATCTTCCAAAAGTGCCCCTGGATGAACAATGCCGCAGCTACATAGCCACGCAACAGTAACCCTAACCCTAGTTCAATAAAATAATAACTTTCCCAACATGCCCTTGCATAGGCCCCCTTAAGTGCTTCCCATAATAAACTCAATTATTCTAAACTAATAAAATAAGTTCTTTAAATGAATTAAATAAATTGAAACCCTTCAAGAGCCCAAAGCCTTGAAGTCTTGTCATTGCCCTCTTCCGTAGCTGATCAAATGACTTAAAACTGGATTTTCATACTTCAAGCCCCATCTTGAATGTTGGGCTCTTGCTAAACTTGTCCCAAGTGGATTGCATCAATCCTTGCATTGTCTCCTTGATCTTCTTGGCCCATCTGGAAGTTGCAAATGATCTTAAAAACTAGGCCCATCTTGGTTTCCATAAAAAACTTACTAATTTAGGACCAAATTTACAAAGCTACGCTTCAACCTGTAAAAAATTCCAAATTTGACCCTAAACTAAAAGGAATTTGCAAACTAACTCCAAACTTACCACAATTTATATTTCTCATGTTAAGTTCATCCTAAATCCAAATATGAATATAGAGATTTATAAAAATAATCCCAACAATGCAAACTCTCTCTTGGCCGATTCACTCCTAACTTAAAAGTCATGTTCTTGTCTTAAACCGAATTTAGTAAATCTCGAAAATCACATCCTTAGTTTTAAAATCTTGTTAAAACACTTACGGGCTTGTTCGGAAAACATAACTCATCTCATCTCAAACTTTCTCATAATTTTCTTCCCAAATATCACTCATACACAAATATTTTTTAATTTAAGTCTTCAACTTTTTCATCTAATCATTACAACTTTTCCAACCTTCCAAGCAAGACACAAAAAAATAATTCAAAATTTTCAAATCTTAAAATAAAAATTATATTAAAAAATTATATTTTAATAATATTTTAACTTTATAATATTTTTTATTCAACTTTTTCTCACTTTTTTTCCAAAACCTAATAAAATTCAAACTCAAATCATTTCACTATTATTCACTAAATTTTCATCTCATCTCATTCCCCAAGCTTCCCTTAGGGCAGGTTTGGGGGGTGAGATGAGAATTTTGTGTTTTATTTTTAAGTTTAAAATATTATGTTTAAATATTATTATTGTTTTGGGATTTGAAAAAGTTGAATTGTTTATTATATTTTGTATGGAGATTTGAAAAAGGTGTAATGATGAGATGAGATGAGATGAGAATTTTGTGTTTTTAGTTACCAAACCTTCCCTTAATCACACATTTCATAAACTTTTGCACTCGTTACATCAAAGAAATACCAAAACATCAAGACTACATCAAATCAAACCAACTCTTGATGTTCTTGATCTAACACTTTCATATCAACTCCAAGAACTCCAAAAGTCCATAAATATCATGCTTGGTCTAACACTTTCATATCAACATTCAAACCAAACTGATAGCATGCTTGACTAATCAACTAAAAATGACAAAACAAAACATAGAACAATCGGTTTGCATACAAATTTAGAAACCGAACATGCATGCTTTTGGACTTGAATTAAAGTGATTAGATCCTTGATTTTCATGCAATAACTCTTGAAAGAATAAAACCATATACCTCACTTTCAAGTTATCTAGATCTAGGCTTCTAATCTAACATGTCATAGAAAATATTCCATTAAAATCAACATTGAACCTGAGAGCCTCTAGTTTATGCTTAAACTCAAGCTCTTGCATATTCTCCAAAAATCCAACAAAGACCTAAGTTATGAAATTTCAAAAACTCAGTATTAATCCATATATCTAAGCTTTAAAAACAATATTCATAAAAACCATAGCCATAGAATCAAAATCCTAAAGCTAAAATCACAACCTAAACCAAATAAAACTCACTTTGCACCAATTGGTTTCTATCGCTTACATGATGATGCAAAACCATTTTATAAAATTGTAACATGCCTAGATACAAATCATAAACTTTCATATAATCATGCTAACACTTCATCAAACCAAGAGCAATGCAAAATTTCATCAAAATACCACAAAACTTTCAAAATCCATCAACACCGAACCTTTTCACCATCAATACTAACTTTCATCCATCAAAACTCCAAAAGAAATTTACCAACACACCCCAAAGTAAAATAGAATCATCACTAAACAAAATGAAAGACATTAGAGCCAAGAAAATACTTACAAAGGGGTTGGAATTCAAGGAACAAAATCTGCCCATATATTCTCTCTAACTCTCTCTCGGTTTGCTCTTGAAAATGAGAGAAAAAAATGGATGAGGCAGTGAAAAAATGGATGAGGAGTGGGGGTATAGGTGAAGGGCCTGACTTGGTGGTTGAGTAAGTGACCAATTGATGTGAGTTTGACTTGCGAAAGGGGGGAGAAAATCTAAATGAAGTGGGTTGTCCTATTGCTACCCAATGGGTGAAAGGCTGATGTTGCCTGTTTGAGTGGCCATAAATGACACTATTTGGGAAAGCAATTGAGGTGGCAAGACAACAATTGTATTGACTTGTAATGGTGGAGAAAAGTGTTGAAGAAGCTTGGGGCAAATGGTGGTTTTGGAAGGACCAAAAAGGGGTTAACTGAATGGGGTTTCATTTGGATAGGGTTTGGTCCAAATACAACTTTTCTTGGTCAAATATAATTAGCAAAATGTAAGAGAGTGGATAACGGTGTAGGACTGGGTACTTGAATGGTTGGGTGCTTGTGAAAGTGAGTAAACCAAGTGAGTAAACACTTAGTTACTAACCAAATATGTTTAGGGTTTGGGAACCATTTAGGATTCCGGTTACCTTAAAGAAGGATTTGGGGTTTTGGTTGGCGTTCAAAGATTTAGGGTGTCATTAGGGTTAAAACCCTCTCTTGATTGGCTAAATAGGGTTTGGTTGGATGGAATAATAATTTGTGTAAAAGAGCATTATGACAAGTTTGATTAATACTCCATAAATTAAACACTAAGGGCAGGTTTGGGGGGTGAGATGAGAATTTTGTGTTTTGTTTTGAAGTTTAAAAATTATGTTTTAATATTATTATTGTTTTGGGATTTAAAAAAAGTGTATTGGGATTTGAAAAAGTTGAATTGTTTATTATATTTTGTATAGGGATTTAAAAAATGTGTAATGATGAGATGAGATGAGATGAAAATTTTATGTTTTGTCTTGTGTCCCAAACATGCCCTAAGTCCATCTCCTCCTGACAAGTGTCGTAGGGTTTCCAAGTGGATGGTTAGGATTGTGGCTTGTGTCCAATTAAATTTTCCTAGTGATCCTAAATGGAATTGGACATCCTACATTGGCGATTTGACAGTTGTTTGAAACAGATGTCACGTGGCTCTCTCCCGAATGCCTATTATTCTACCAAAAAACTCAACTTTTTCTCGCACTATAAAATCCTAAATATTCATACAAGTCTAACATAACAATTTGTCCAATAAAACTATAGTCTTAAGTGTCTTAATTAAATAGAAAGGCAATTCCACATCGTCTAGTCTTAGGGGTGGGCAGCAGGGGCCCGCCCCCCACTACACTGCCCCGTCCTTGCATGGGCGGGTAGGCTACCCTACATAGCCCATGCGAGGGCAGAGGGTGGGCTAACCCCAACGAGGCCCTGCCCCACCCCCCTCTCCGCCTCCTTTGTATATAAAATTTTAAATATTTACATAAATATTTATTAAATAAATTATATTGTATATAGATTTATATAATTTGTTGAAAACTTGAAGTTTTATTAAAGTTACTAGATTGCCTTGGCCTCCTAGGCCAACTTTTATATAGGAGGCCAAGACAATACAATATTCATACTTAAACAATGTAAGAATTAATAGGCAATGCAAAATACAACTCAAATGAATTTAAATTCTTTTTTTATTTATAATTTAAATTATATTATAATTTGGGTCCAAAAACGTTTTTTAGACAAAAAATAGTCTTGCGTGTTGTGCTTCATTTGATCTTAACACCGGTTCTACCATTCCGGGTGGGAGGCCCGCCTTAGAAGGCTAGAGAATAAAACACAATGGAGGCTCGATTTAAGTTAACCAATTTTTACATGGAAATTGTCACGCTTTCGGTAAAATATATTTCATGAGGTTTTAGAGGGCGAGCATAAGCCTTATTGGATGCTGATTGTTGAAGAAATTCTCACATTTGATAATCGTTTTGATCTAGTCGACCATTTTATGGAAATTATTTTTAAGTTAATAACTGATATCCAAGAGATCTTGGGAGGCGTAGGATAATGTTTTTAACCATGTAGCTGAAACAATGTGCTTATCTTTTAAGGATATAAAATATCAATGTTTCGAATCCTATTGTATTGATTAATGTTATAAAAAGTTATTTTGGAATTCTAGTATATTCTAGTTCACATTTTCAGTAGAAATGAAAGTTTCCATTGCGATTATTGCATATTGCTAGAAGCATGCTAGGTTTATAGCATTTTAATTGTCATGAATGGGGAAATGAACCCTGCATTGCAAGTCCCAACGCTTCAACATCCATGAAATCCCAAGCGGAATTTGAGGCGTCACAAATTCTCTTAGTGATAAGCTTGGTAAGCTTATTTTCTCAACCTTTCTTCTTATATTTTGCATTTTTGAACGAACATTTCGACCGAAAATTGAAAATTGGTTTATTGTGCCATAAAATCCTAAATAATCAATTGTATCTTATGGCGCAGTTTTAACTCATTCTGACACTTCTAACTATCTCAAATAAATAAAATTACATTTTTGGCCCCGTTGTGAGTAGCAAGACTAACTATGCTGACAGACTAAACCTACACGATTGATTGATTTGTGAAAATACCGTAGTTTTCACGAGATTCCTAAACCCTATAAAAATTTCACCATTAAATTTCTAGCAGACTATTACATTCTCCCCTCTTAAAAAAAAGACTTTGTCCTCGAAATCGATGCAAGTACTAACAATCAAGAAAACTAAGGAAAAGATGCTACGCACCAAGGCTATTGTCCATCACTCAACGTATCGTCGCTGGTCATTGCAGGTGGTGGTGCGTCGATATCCACCGGCATGATGTGTTGGGGTAAGTAGTAGAACACGTATTCATCATCGTTATCTAGTACTTGACCCTCTACTAGCAAACGTCAGCGGCGAGTCGATGACATAGATGATCCTAACATTGTAGGCTCAACGTTGGCAACTTAGCGCTCCTCTGCTACTTTGTTGGACTCAACTTGGTCCCATGCCATCCTCGGCCTGAAACTTCCTCAATCTATCCACGTACTCAGGTGCAAAGGTAGGTAACGTTCTTCGTGAGGTAACGCCTTCCCTTCGTAGCCCACACCATTACTATCGATATCCATAATGTGAGTACGTTGGTGTTCTTGGCATTCCATCTTCTACCTGTAAGCAGCTATCTCTCTATTTAGTTCTACAAGTCACCTCCTACGAGGCTCTTCTCTCATCTCACGCAATCGATGTGCGGAGAGGGTCGATTTCCTGGCAGTCTTGCGCTCTCGTGCCTTGGAACTACAAAAAGACATAATCAAAATGGTGAATAATCCACAGCAACACACTAAGGCCTCATTTGTTTTCTCAGTTAAGGTATAGTTGAGATGAGATGAGTTGAAATTTTTTAAGATATGTATGAATAGTATTGAGATATGTGAGTTGAGATGAGATTGTTTTTAAAAATATGTGCGCTTGTTTATAAAGATGAGATGAGAATTTTTTTTGTTTGACTTTTTTATAGTATTTGACATGACTTGAGTGGGACCCATAACCAAAACTCTATTTACGTGAACAAGGCTGGCAAGACAAACCCCATTGATGGCTACGGGTTCCTTGACAATTTTGCCCCATCCTCATCTACTTTTAGCTCACGGACAATGAAAATTGTATTTCTTTGTGGGCTATTTTTGCTGTTATGTTTTTTTTTTTTGGTTTTTCACGATGGAGATAGAACTGAATAAGCTAGGTGTGCATTTCCCAATAATTATTTCAATATTTGCCATTAATTGATATCAAATATGAAATAAAAAAATAAAAAATTACATGATGTTATTAAACAAAAATGGATTCATAAAATAAGCTTTATATTTTAAAATAGTTGGGTAATATAACATTAAAATTTAACAGTTTACTCACAAATCAATAATATATTGAGTAAATTAACAAAATCCGTTTATAATAATGCATCTGCACAAAAGCTACTACTTTTCGAGGTTTTTAATTAATTATATAATAACACATGCACCATTAAAAACTGTGCACAAAATGACATATACACAACTACTTTTAATTACACGTTCAATGACCACCCCTATTTTCCCACATAGGCATGGCCATTCCATCTCTTATTGCCATCATATCTTCTACTACTTCAGTCGTCATTTCTAAAAGACCAGATGGCCTCGCCTCGTATTGAACCGTGTTATCAAGAACAATGAGCCTGCTCCAATACTAAAATATCCAGTCATCAAAAGTTACTATTCTAATGAAATTATGCAGCACACAACATGCTGTCACAATCTGTCGTTGCCGCCCAACAGAATAATGAGGCATTAAGCTTTAAATTTTAAACCGTTCTTTAAGAACCCCAAAAGTGTTTTCTATGATATTACGAAGCGAGGAATAACGGTAATTAAAATAGTCTTTGTACCCTACAAATTGACGCTGATTATGGAGCTCACTTTTGTGGTAGCATTCTCGGGGATACTGGGGCAAAATCTCCCTAGTGCACGGGAAAGCAGAATCGGCCAAATAATATTTACTAGACAACATATATTCCTACAGTTACATTGAGATGACTTGAAAGATAAAAAAAAAATGACAAAAAACTAAACATATTACCCATTAAATAAAATAAGACGTATACCTTCAGGCGGCCATGGAAATTAGGCAGATCCTTGACTCACCGCATGGAGAAAGACCCAAGCATCATGTTCTGTTCCCTCTCATCCAGTGTATACAAATGTGAACTTCATGTCAAAGTCATATATGCACAATACATTTTGGGCAACTCACCCATACCGGTTTCTATATGCCTCATGTATTGAGGCTAGAACTACCGAGTCCATCATAGTATTGTCCATCGCTCCAACGCGTTGCTGTGAACTCATAAATAAAATCATGTGTAAAAAACTTTTGGAGAATATATTTAATTATGGTTTCAAATCCAGTAGTTTGAAAAATGATTCTTTGTTGTAAATCACTGAGAGTTCCTTACCTCAAACTACGCTATATTTAGGTTGTTCCTTGCAATATATGATGTACCTCATCTGTGAAATTTGGCCTGATAATATGTCTCCCAAGCCAACTAAAGGTCGTCATCACTTTCTCACATATTTCTTAATTGCTTGGCTCGAATGTTGAGAACCTAACTAGCTCTAAACCAATCGTAGGGCCTAACTATTTCTAAACCAATTATACTTCCGAGCGAGGCAAAACCAGATATATAGATTATGAATATGCATGCTTCGCCAACTCACCTAGTATGGACAATAACAAGAAGTACCCATCTTCTAAACTACCTTATGCATTTTCAAAGTTGTATCTCCCTCTATCACCCCACATTCCTAACAAGAAGTATATTTTGTAACCTTTTCGGCCTTTTGTTTTGGAGCTTGCCATTTGGGACAAGTGTAATTTGGATTAGAAGAAATTATTTGAAACCTAATACCTTGTACTCAAGGATCCGGACAAATGATTTACGGCCTGATGTGTGGTTAATTATGAGCATCACGTTATTTGGTAAGTTAATACTACGACCACTTTCAAACAAGCGATATTAAATAAGAAATGACTTACCCGAATGCGTTCGATTAGCTGATCCTTATGGGCTTGTGGGATATTAGACCATCATGTGTAACTCATGTCACGGTGATGTTTAACAATCCATGTTACCCATGTCATGAACAAGTTAGCGCTCTCACAACAAGGGGCAGTTTCACCTTCATTTATCTTCAAAAGTACTTTCCCAAGCTTCCTCAATTTCTAAAACTTGATGCATTTTGCAGGCCCATGCCCATGTTTTCTCTATGCCTGGTTTATTTTAGGCAATGTGGGGGCATCTGTAGCTGTATTACAATATAACAAACTTTAGTGTTTGTAAGTTTAATTAATCTTTACATGAAATAACACATCTACAGTCCATTGGGGTTAAGCGCAACTTTTGGGCGATTTTGGTATCCTGTTTTTGTGACAATTTTTGGTTATCCCGTGAATCACAGAATTTCCAAATTTGGCTAATTCTTGTTGGTCTGCTAGGGTTTGGCCATGGAGGTCGGCCTTCCCTCTCCCTCAAAATGGGCTCTTATGGTGAGTCAGGGGTGAAAAAGTTTGCTCAAGTCATGTCAAATTCATTGGGGGCAGTCATTTAGGCTTCCTATGAGGTATCCAGTGGAGGTTGAAGGTGAACAAGAGTTTGTTTTCTCTGAGGTGGAAATGTCGAAGGCTGCGGAAGATTTCAAATTTGTTCTGGTTCTCAAGTTCTCTCATACATGGTCTTCCATTAATGACATACGGTCTATTGTTGCAAAATCGTGGGATTGCATGAGGTTCCTGTTGTTAGCTTTATGGATGACCTGTGTGTTCTGATTCAAATGAGAAGCGAATGTAACTTCTTGCATGCATGGGCTTGGGAAGGACGGAATATGTGTGGCTCTACCTTTCGGTTATATCGATGGACTAAGGACTTAGATTTATTAAAGGAATCTCCACTTGCAACAATGGATTTTTCTTCCAGGGCTACCTTTACATCTCTATCGTATGGACTGTTTACAAATATTGGCGACTTGATTTGGCCGTTATTTGGGTACGGACAATGCTACACTTAATAAAACCAGGGTGTCTGGAGCAAGAATGTGTGTAAAGGTGGATCTATCGGAGGAACCTGTGCAAGGGTTTCCTATAATGATGTCTGCGACAAAGAAAATATGGCAAAAGGTGAAGTATGAGAAGCACGGTTTTTGTTATTTCAAGTGTAATCGACAGGGCCATACTTCGGTGGTTTGCAGGGATGGGGTGAGGAAAATGGAGGGGGATAAGGTGGTGTCGAAACCTTTGGTCAAACTGGTATGGCAGGAAAAGAATAAGACGTTGGAGACTAATTGTGTAGTGTCTGAAACTGAACGGGAGGGGGGGGGGTTGTAGTGAATGTGCAGGGTGGTGCTTCATCTTCTATGGATGTAGTGGTGGATGGGTGTAGGAGTGTTGAGGATTTGGGTACAAAGCCCATATTGCATGAGACTGATCTGGACGAGGAGGGTTGTGAGCAAATAGAATGTGAAGCTGATTCGTTAGTTGGGCAGGGTGGTGTTTTCAAACAGATGGAGGTTCCAGGAATTTCATATTCATTAATGAATGAGTCAGAATTGCTTCCTCTAGGAATTTCGGCTGATGGGTGGTTGATGGTCGACAATGCTAAGTGGTTTTTGAGGATCTATAGATAGAGAGTCGGTGTAGGTATTATGATTGGGGTCTGCTAATTGAAGGTGTTCGGGAGTATACGTCGGATAAGGAGGAGGATGATAGAACCATAGCAGCGATGAAGGAAAAAGCCTATGATTCAGATTCGAACCATCATGGCTCTAAATCTAAATGTAAAGACCAGTGTTTGCAAGGTGTCTGGCAATCACAGCGGGTTGCAACCTGCATCTCTAAACTGAAATTGTGATTAATACAATTTTGGTTTGGAATCTTCGTGACCTGGGATGGTCTCAAAAGCGACTTAAGACTTTATTTAGAAAATATAGTGTGGAAGTTGTGGGCATCTTGGAACCCTTTCAGGATGCGGGGAAAATACCAATATTGGCGTCTTATTTAGGTCTCCCTAAGCTTTGTTGTAATGAAATTTCAGGTGGTAAGGTTTGGATTTTCTGGAAGGAGGTTTATGATTTTGAGATGGTGCATATGAATAATCAAGCTCTTACAGGCTGGCTGAGGTTAGAGTCCTATAAAATTTTGGCGACATTCGTTTATGCGAAATGCAATCAGATTGAGTGCAAAGACTTATGGGTTGAACTCGATCATGTTCAAATTATTGTTCAGATGAATGAGTCCATGTGGATTGTGATAGGGAACTTTAACGCGATTCGCTTGGATACTGAGCGTATTGGAGGAAATCCATGATCGTTGTTGGCAATGTATGATTTTAATGATTATTTGGATAATTGTGATCTAGTCGAAATGAGATTTCGGGGAAGAAGCATGTCTTGGTGTAATGGTCATGAGGGATCATCCCAAAGCTGGGCACGCCTGGATAGGGTAGTGGTAAGTATTGCTTTTTCTAATTTATTTGGGTCAGTTTATATGGAGTATCTCATGCGAATATGGTGGTGCATTTGAGTTTCTCGAGGTTCGTATGGTCCTTCTCCTTTTCGTTTTCGTTTTCAAAATACGAGGTGTTTGCATGGATCCATTTGAAATTTGTGGAGGATGTTTGGCGTCAACCGAACCTGAGTAGTGGATTGTTGAAGCTGGCAGCAAAACTTAAAAAGTTGAAGGTTGCGTTAAAGCTGTGGAATAAAAATATTTTGGTCATGTTAAGCTCTCTCTTAAGGCATTAGAGGAGAAATTAGAGCTTCTTGATTTTCAGCTTCAGGAGCGATATGATCCGGCAGTGGGAGTAAGCTCAGTGTCCAAATAAAACTTCTCAAACATAAGTGTTGTTTATTAGAGACAAAAAGTTCTTGTACCTTAGCATATGATCAGAATGGGGAATGTCACTATTTTTAATGCACAACTAACTACTAAGCTTTTTTGGGTCTCACCAGGTACTGAAGCTATGTTTGCAGATCTTGGTCATTTCATTGCCTTATAAATAAGGGTAAGTTTATAAATTAAATTGTGTTTTATGCTTAGAATATACAAATGGGCAGGAATGAGAGGTTGTAGATATGGGTTACTTACATGAGTGAGGGAGTCACGTCTTTACATATGGATGGCGAGTATCAGCGATTATTGGCCACGCGTTGTTGACTTCTATAATTTCGCTCAGCTCTATGTTTTTATTTGAAAACACCTTTTTCTTTTTTTCTTTTTTTCCGTTGTTCTCTATTTTTACTTGTTTATGTGATTTATGTTTGGACTGTTGGTTGTTTTTTATGACTTATTATATGAAAATTCTGGGGTGCTTTACTTCTATTAAGTTGGACTTTTGAGGTACACATCCCATCCATACAATGCTATTTCAGTGGCAAGGCTGTTTATCTCACAAGTTTTCAAATTGCATGGTATGCCTGCAACAATTGTTACTGTCCGAGATGCTACTTTTACAACTCTTCAGACTGCAAGCTACAAAGCTGTATTTCAGTTCTACTTACCATCCTCAGTCAAATAAATTAAACGAAAATTGAGATCCAATCAAAATCTTTGCAAAAAGAGTAACATCTCAAGTGAATCCTCTGTCATTCTAGCACCATAGTTCGAGTTGTAGCTGCCCATTGTATAGGCATAACCTGTAAATCAAAGGGCTATTTTTCAACTTCATTCATAAACAACCATAAGAAAGGAAAAGGGAAAGGGAGTGAAAAGTCAAGCATAAATGTGTAATTGGTGCAAGGATATTGAAATAATGACAATCCAAATTTTTATTGATGAACCATCGGGACTGTTTTCAAGAGACCTTGCTTCTCTTTAAAAACTGTAGCATTTGCAAACCATATTTTTAAGTGATGCTACTTACTCAAGTTCTTGCATACTTGTGATTTCTTTACATTAATTAATTAATTAATTTATTTATTTGATTATAGTTTCTTTAGCCAATGCTTTTCCTCACCACACATTTAGGTCATTGCGAGTGGATTGGAATTCCAGGTAAGAGAAGCTTTTTCACTTTATTATTTCACTTCTTGTTACAAATGGCTGGCCTCTACGCCAGTTATATGTTTAAAATGCTTTCTTGCACAGTGATTTACATGATATAGTATATATGCAACAACCCCAAGGGTTCGTCGTCAATAGATGGCCGAAAAAATTGAGCCTCTAATGGAAATAAACCAAATAGTTCATATCATACAAAGCCATTAATGAAAAACACTGCAACAACAAAT
Source organism: Juglans regia (assembly GCF_001411555.2). Lineage (NCBI taxonomy): Eukaryota > Viridiplantae > Streptophyta > Magnoliopsida > Fagales > Juglandaceae > Juglans > Juglans regia. The sequence goes on along the minus strand of NC_049907.1, from coordinate 31,921,513 downwards.
CTAAAAAGCTGCCTTTCAATTCTGCTTACCATCCTCAATTCAATTATCGAGAAAGCAATGAACGAGGAGAGGGGAAATGAGTAGGAGACAAGAAGTGATAAAAGAGCATGCAAGTAGTAAACCTCAAAACCTCAAGCTCTCCCCCCTATTAAAAAAAAAAAAAAGGTGGCGCAGGCTAAAAAATACAACTCAGTATCCGATATAATACAGAACACAACAGAGTCACACTAGCAGGGTTCTTTCTCAATTGTGTGCTGGTGGCGACTGACGCGCCAAAGATCATGCATAGCTCAACGTACAGTGGGCAACCCGTATTCCAAAAATACATCCAATCACTTTTATAAACATGTAAAAATAAAGAACGAAAAAACAAGAAATATACGTTTTCAAACAAAAACATAGAGCTAACCGAAATTATAGAAATTAACGCATGGCTCACAATTATCGATACTCATCATTCATATGTAAAAAACCATCTTGCTCAATGGGTGAATCACGTAGCACGTCATATGCACAATACATAAAATCACCATAGCTATGACCATATATAAAAATAGACAAAAAACAAAATTAATGATAATGAGAACAAAAGCTTTCTAAACAACTAAATCAAATATAGTCATGTATCATACATTTCTTAAATTCCGAATGCTCTAAAAATACCACCCTCGTTTTGTAAGCATTGTATAACACATTTTGCATGCGTTATGCACGTATTTTTTACGCTTAGACATTCCACACTGTGATTTTAAAAACAATACACTGGATGTTATTATTTAGATTATTATTCACTAGTAGAATGTGAAAAATAAACTTTGCATTGTATAATCTTAAATATTCAAACAAACCTAACTATGCAATTTGTGACGACCACAGATTCCGTTTGGAATCGGACAGACATCTGAAGCGTCGGAACATGCAACACTAGGTTACTTGGCCTCATTCATGACATACAAGATGCAATGTTCTTAATATGCACCTAACATTATGAAATATTCGCAGTGGATAATTTTTTTTTAGCAATACTATGACCAAACTTATAATATCTCAAATATTTAAAACATACTTCATACATAAGTACAAACTAAACAACTGAGATCACAATACTAGTCCAAAATAGTTGTGAACAAAAGAGTGTTGTAGATTGAACTCCAGAAATACAAAGAGTAATCTGAGATAACTACATCTACGTCGCACCGTCACTTAGTCAACCGTTTCCAGTTGGTCGATTCCCGATTATCCTTCTGATCCTGTAACAAGATCTACCATTTGGAAGAATGGTAGTTGGAACTACTACAATTTTTTATTACAAATCTCAACAAATTAACAAAAAAGCTTCACTCAGGTTAATGATGCATGCATGACAATAAAGTGCATGACAATAAAGTGCATGACAATAAAGGCATGAATGCACAATCAAAGTCAATAGTAAACATAACATAACCTGACATAACATGGTATGTAATAATAAGCATTATGTGACTTGACATAACATGGCATAAACTGATATGACTTGAACTGAACCTGAAACTTAGTTTGACGTGACAAACTTGAAATTTAACATGAACGTAAACTTGAACATAGCATAACATGAAATACATGAACTTGAAATTTTATTCAATAAACTTAACTAATAAAGTAACCATAAAAGTTATACACAGGTCCCCTTGAGTAATGTCCCTGCCTATTACGCATCACAACGTGTCTATACCAATTGTGAGTGCGTTCATACATACTCCATAATTGTTGTGACCTCCCGTATTCTACGTGTCACAATTATTGTGTCTCACATAGTATATGCACCACAATTGTTGTGGCCCCAATAATTGTTTGTATCACACTTGCTGTGGACAAATGTAAAATAAAGTGTGGCTCCATCAGCGATAGTGTCTGGCGTCCTTTAGTAACCAGCTAATTAGGCCTCATTCTCAACCCGTTGACTGTACTTTGTCAACTCAAAAAATTTCATGCCTATTTAAACACTTCAGGGTGAACAAAAGAGTTCCGTTAGAATATTACCTTATCCTAGCGCTTAAGGTCGTGATTAACATTAATAACTTAACAATATTGTTTTTGAGATACACAAACTGTATACGAGGCGGGATGACACGAATACGAAAACATAAAAGTCTTGACGTTGCGCATCGTGACCTGAACATTAGATTACAGACATAACAAACTTTTGAGACAAATGTAACAGACATTATATAACATGGCATACATATAACAGACAATATTTCATAATATGACATACATGTAACAGATAACATTTCGTAACATGACATAATATGTGACAATGAATATTACGTGACATGACATACATGTAACAACTGTCATACGTAATATAACATACTTGCAACATATAGTAACATGAGATAATAGATTGTATAACAGATAAGTCTTACATGACATAATAAGTCGTGTAATAGATAAACATATGATGACATGACATATATAACAACATACGAACATAAACTGTAGTTCCCTTACCAATCACACATACATAGTAAACTGATAGTCAGTCAAGAACTAACTTACATCAATTGTTGCGTTCTATAAGAATAAAGTACGAAACACGAAAAACTGTAAAAAGGTTATTCTAAAAGCTATAAATTTAATCACTAATAATTAAAAATGGAAAAGGGACGACTTATAACAAAATTACTATTTTACTCTCTACATGTGGGAAAATGAATATTTTACCCCTAACTCAAGAGTTGCACATCCTAACTCTAAATATTAACAAAATTTACATTACTCATGCAAATTTTATCCTAGACTTAAATATTAACTCAGAAAAATTTTAAATCATTCTCAACTACGGAAAACTCACTATGGTCAAAACATCCATAGGATTTTACCCTTGATTTTTTTTTTTCTTTTTTGTTGCAATTTTTTTCATCTTCAAAATTTATGATTAAATCAAAATTTTGTAACAAAAATATTCCATAACAAAGTTTAAAAACACTTAAAATATCCAATAAGAAAAAGCCAATCATCAAACATCAAACATCAAACTTTTTGTAAAATGACCTAAACCTTTTAACAAAAAGTAAACCCTTAAATTTTAAGTTCTGACCTTAATAAAAACATCTCCAATATTTTCAAAAAGATCAAATCTTACTTCTAACACATTCATAACATCTTCCTAAGATTAATCATGCTTTAAATCATCAAATAAATATTGTCCAAAATTGAAACATTTCTCTCAACTAACTTTGATCAATCTCTTGATTCATAGTTTAAAGGCATATGATCTTTAATCTAAACCATCTCATGGTTTAAAAATGTGTCCTAAAGAAGATAAAACCATCAAACTTAAATCTTAGGCTCAACTGAAATTTTCTTGCATAGAAAATTATATATTTAAAATTAATATTAAATATATTCAAAATAACATCCTAACATGTATATAAAAGCATTTAGAATAAGATTAAACCATGAAATATTCAAACTTTCACAAAACAAAAACAGTTTCTCTACTTCCCATTTTCAAGTTTCTAAACCTAAGTAAATTTATCATCAAAGGCTTTATTCATGCAACAAAACTTTAATTAACATTCATAAACATATGCTAATAACACTCCATAAAATTTTCGGACCAAAATATGTCCATTAGCTTCGTAAAAGATTTCAAAACATAACTCTAGATTCACGCCCAGAATGATCTTTCCATGCTTAAAAATACTTTTGGACGATCAAATGTGCATGGAATGAAACTAATAAGATATCGACAAAAACTACACTCAAAGACGAACAACTTTTATAAATGAGTCATTGTAAGAAAATACTTATAAAGGGTCAAAAATCTCCACGCAACATGACCCAGAAATCTACCTAAGAGAGCTCTTGAGTTTCTCTCTACAAAAACAGGGTAAAAAAGTGACAAAACAAAGTGAAATGTGCCTTGCACGACTTTAGACTCCTAGAGGAGGAAGGTATGGGCTTGAATGACCCTTGATTGGAGTTGGTTATGTGACATAAAGTGAAAAAAAGTGAGGGGCAAGGACTGCTTGCAGTAGCTATGAAAGATGGAGGTTGATGAAGTGGATTTCTCTTTCACATCAAGACACTATTGGGTGTAGCCAATAGCAGAAAATTGTCTACTGTGGGGGAGAAAACTTATTCAAGAAACGTTTTTAAGGTGGCCAAATTCATGGGCCTTGATGGACCCCAACCAAGTGGGGTTCAATTTTGGGTTTAAAGGGAGTTTCGTAAGAGGTTGAAATACTATCATACTCAAATCCAATTTTTCTTGGCCCAATCAATTTTTATCCCGTGTCATCCTAGCCTTGAAACAATTTTGATCAAGCCATGTGGTCGAGTGCAATGGAGGGTAATGTTCCTCATGAGGTAAAGCACTCCTCATAACCTACTCTGTTACTATCAATGTCTAGAATGTATGGTTGTGCCCTTGGCGTTCCATCATATGCCAATAAGCGGACACCTCCCTACTCAACTCAGCTAGTCGTCTTCTACGACACTCTTCTAGCATCTCATGCACTCGTTGTGCCGAAAGGGTCGATTTACGGGCAATCTTGCGCTCTCGAGCCATGGAACTGCAAAAAGAACATAATTAAAACAGAGAACATTTTACAGCATACACACTAAAGATGGCCCACAAAACTCTAAAATGGAAACATATACTTTATTGATATCTAAGCAACAAAGTACCACATCTGATATAACAGTCCCATACAAAGTGAAGCACAAAATATCGACTGAGTTGAAAACAAAACAACACAATAACTAGGGGTGCTTTCACGACTACTAACAAGAACACTCCAAGAATTAATGCTTGCGAAACGTTTGCTCCCTACCAAGGGAGAGCTTTCACATTACAAACATGGCTGATGCAGGGGGCTCCCAACCCCCTCCATGAAACCCTTGGATGTTTGTGGAGTTAATGTTACATATGCCTCAGGCTATCCCTGAGGTTTCTATTCCTCTTCGGCAGCCTAAGCATATGGAGGGTGAAGTTATTGTGCAATTTACAAAGGAAGAACTGGATCGTTCTGCAGTTTTGTTTTGATTCTCTTTGGTCTTGAAGTTCTTGAGGCAAAGGCCTTCTCTGGATCGTATTAGTGGGTACATACATAACCGATGGGGCCTTTCGACATAGCCAGTGGTGTCTGGGATGTGTAGGGAGTGTAATGTTTGTGAGCTCCTCAAACGAAGACAACTTCTTGTAAGCCCTTTCACGAGAGAGTTGTGACATTGAAGGGGCTGCATACCGGGCCTTTCAATGGACGATAAAGTTTAAAGAGGATGAGGAACTGGCATAGGTGCTAATGTGGATTATGCTCCTTGGTCTCCCTCTGAATCTATATCAAGAATCATATTTATGGAATAGAAAGTGCAACCAGAACTAATGGTGCGAGAGTTTGTATGCTTATGAACATTGATCAAGATCCAATTTCTTCTATTTGGATTGGGACGCCAAGGCACCCTACAAGTATTTTTCAAGGGGTGGAGCAAGAGACATTGCCAGCGTTTTGTTCTTGTTGTAAAGTGCAAGGACATAATTTGAAAACGTGTATAGGACTAAGTTTAAGAACGAAAAGAACCCAAGAACTTGAGGACTATGAGATCGAATAAAGTTTGGGTTCCTAAGGAGGAGGATGAGGTCAATGCTAAGAAAGATCTGCCAGGGAAGAATATAGTCTTCTTCTGTTTTGGTTCTTCAAAATTTAAAGGCCAAAGATGAGACGTTAAAGGACGGAAGTGAAGCAGGGGTTGTGTCTTTAGAGGCTGAGGTTGATACGGAAGTAGCTGAGCCCTTAATGCATGAGACAGATTTGACGATGTGTGCAGAATCAAGTGGGGCCCAAGTTGATAGAGAATTGGTTTTGGTTACGGGTGATGATAGGAACTAAGGTGGGTCTACTCTTAAAGATCCTTTGCAAGTTCCAGATGGGCCAATTATAAGATCAAGGGCCAAGAAGATCAAGGAAGCAATGCAAGGATTGGTGCAATCCACTTGGGATGAAGCCAGCAAGAACCCAACACTGAAGATGGGTCTGAAAGAAGAAGAACCAGCTTTGATCCACTTTATTCAAGCTGTGGAAGACATAACTTAGAGATACGGCCTATTGTTATTGGAGGCTTCCAATTTGGTTAAATGATTTATTTTATTAGTTTAGAATAAGTGAGCTTGAAGATGCTTGGCTCACATGTCTTATTTCTTATGAACTATGTTTTTGTGAAGGCCTTGTATTTTGGCCAGGGGCTTATTTGGAAAGTTACATTTTAGGAACTAGGGTTTCATCAATTTATTGTAGGGTTACTGTAGCCGCGCGTACTGTAGCCGGTACTGTTCATCAAAGGTAATTTTGGATAAAAGGGGCTTTATTTTCGCTAGGGTTTTGATTAGGTTTGGGTTTAAAAACTTTGTAGCCTCATTTGAGAGATTAGACAATATTGAATTTTATTTGTGAGTTGAGTTGTCTCCTCTTGTTCTTGATTGAACTCTTGAACTTATCAAAGGTAAATCACAACCTTTGTGGCGTTCCTTCTTTGTAATCTGGGTTCTTAGACGGGTTCTTCAACGGGTCTAAATTTTAATATAATCTAGGTTCTTGAAACGGGTTCTCATCGGGTCTAGATTCTCCATCCTTGACTTGATTTTTGACTTTCTTGGAGAGTTATCAAATTGATTGTGGGTTCAAGGGAATTCATTCCCACGGGTTCATATCAGGTGATGAACAGATTTTGCAACCTGAGGTTACGTATCCTATGGATGGGCTGAAAGATAAGTCTAAGGTGCAAACAGGAGGTACACAAATACCTAAATCAGAGGATTTGCAGCTGGCAATTTTTAATCAAGATCATATTGGTATGGAATCGAATTCTGAAGATGAGGCTGAGTTGGCGCATCTTGCGAAGGAGAAGGATGGAAGTTTTGATTCTGAATTAACGAGAAAAAAGGTAATTCCTAAAATAATGCTAAGAAGTTCTTCAAGGGTTCTGACCATGCCCTCTAAACATTCTCAATGATGAACAAAAGTATGTTTTGGAATATAAAGAGGAATTGACACTTCTAGAAAGCGATTACATACATTGGTTTGGGTACATAAGCCTTCCATTCTCTTTCTGGCGGAACTGTTCCGGGATGATCTTCAACTGAGTTACTAGAGTAATTATTTTTCGTTTAGTGAATGTCTTTCTAATGCGGACCAGGCTGATAAAATTTGGTGTTTCTGGAATGCTGGGTTACAGGTGGATGTCATGGGTGGATCAAATCAGCATATTTCTTTGATGATTAATTCTGGTGTATTGATGTCTGTTGTGTATGCAAAATGCCGGTATTTAGACAGATGGGCTTTATGGGATGATTTGCTTTTTATCAATAACTTGCAATTGCCTCATGTAATTTTGGAGGACTTTAATGTATTGCGGAATGATAGTGAAATACGTGGTGGCAGTCCAAGGTTACTCACGGCAATGGAGGAGTTCTGTTCTTTCATTGATAATGACGGGTTGGTGGATATGCCATTTTTAGGGAACAAACTGTCATGGTGTAATGGGCAATCTGGGATGGCTCGCTCATGGGCACGGCTCGATAGAGCCTTATGTAATTTGGAATTTCTGGAGTTGTTCCCTTAAGTACAGAATCGTTATCTACCCAGGAGGTCCTCAGACCATTCTCCAATGCTCTTGGGTCTCTCGGAGACTTCTTCTAGGTATGGTCTTGCCTCATTTAAATTTCATTATATGTGGACTACTCATGACAATTTTTGGCAATGTGTCAGTTCCTGGGAGGTAGAGGTTTGTGGAAACTAGCAAAAAAATTGAAGAGATTAAAACAAGTACTTAAAACTTGGAACAAGGAGATATTTGGTTGGACTGGACGACATATTAAAGAGTTAGAGCTAAAAGTGGAAGAAGGTGAAGCTAGCTTGCAAGAGAGGTTTTCGGAAGATGTCAAAATGGATGTTTTAGCTAATACGATGGAGCTTGATGTCTGGTTAAAAAGGGAGGAAGCTCGCCTTGCTCAACAGTTTAAGCAAGATTGGATTTTATAGGGTGAAGTGTCATCATCCTTTTTTAAAGCATTACAATCCAAGAAACATAATATGGTGATAGAAATGTAAATGTATGATGGTTGTGTACTTAGCATGCCGGAAGCCATTCATGAGGAGGCTTGTGTCTATTTTGAGGACTTTCTGAAGGTAAATCAGTCAAGTTCCATGCCGAATTTGCCTGAATTAATTACGGGTGAAGTGTCAGAAGAGAAGAATAATATTTTTGGTAGTTCTCCTTCGGTGGAGGAAGTAAAAAATGCTCTATTCTCTATTCCTAATGACAGTAGTTCTGGTCTAGATGGCTTTGGCTCGGGATTCTATCAGCATTGTTGGTCTTTAGAGAAAGATGACTTATTTGATGCAATTACTAATTTTTTTAGAGGGACTGAATTTCCAAGGTTCTACACTACCTCTTATATTGCTCTACTTCCTAAAGTACAAAATCTAATGTCGTTTGGGAATTTTAGGCCGATCAGTCTCTGTTCCGTGGTCTATAAAATATGCTCTAAGATTCTAGTGAATCGATTTCCAGTGCTCTTTAGCAAAATAATTTCAAAGGAACAAAGAGCTTTTCTTCCCGGTAGAAGTATCTTCGGAAATATTAGTCTCACTTGAGCTTATTCATGACATTGTTTAATTGTAATGAATGGCACATCAAAGGAATTCTTTAAGGGTGGAAGGGGTTTTCGACAAGGTGATCATTTATCCTCGTACTTATTCATTTTAGTGGAGGAAGTACTTTCCCGTTTGATTAAGAAAAACTTTGCAGAGAGTAAAGTGTTACTCTCATCCGAGACACGACCCTATAATCTCACATTTATTGCATGCTGATGATATGATAATTTTCTCCAATGGAGGGAAATCTTCTATTTTGGAGATAGTTGGTATCTTGCGCTCCTACACTTCATGGTCGAGGCAACAGGTAAATAATGTCAAATCTCATATTTTTTCTCTAAGCATTTTAATAATGCTAGACGGAGGCATATCTTATCTATCACTCAATTTTCGGAAGGGGTGTTTCCATTCACGTACTTGGGGGTTCCAATTGTATCGAGAAGATTGAAGTCAGTAGATTTCCAGGATATTAATCAAAGAATTTGTAGTCGGATTGAAGGTTGGAAAATAAAATTTCTTTCTGCTGGGGCAAGATTGATTCTTTTAAAACAAGTATTGTCGAGCATGTCAATCCATCTCCTTTCGGTGATGCACGTTCTGAAATTGTTTATAGTCAGATTAATAAGATTTTGAGTACCTTTTTCTGGGGCTCGATTAACGGGAATACTAAGAAAAAGTGAATTAAATGGGAGAAACTTTGTAGTCCGGTGGATGAGGGAGGGCTTGGGTTGAGGAAGTTAAGTTACATTCAAAATTTGCTTGGAACCTCCTATGTTCTGATTCTATTTGGCAAAAGTATTTTTTTGCAAAGTATATGCATGGTGTGCATCCGCTGGAAATTAATGTTGCAAGAGGAACCCGTTTTTGGAAATCGATAGCTAATGAATTACCTTCTATTCTCTTGCATTCTAAGTGGAGAATTCGTGAGGGGAATGTGTATTTTTGAAAGGACAAGTGGATAAGTTATGGTCCTTTGAGGGAGAGTTGTTCAATTGTGGGTGAGGTTAATTTGAAAGTAAACCAGGTTATGCTGAATAATAACTGGGATTTGATTAAGCCGGAACAATTAGTAGGGTCTGAAAAAGATGAAGAAATTGTCAATGACATTAAGGATCGAATGATAGGTGAAGATAAGCTTATCCGAAGGATAGGTGAAGATAAGCTAATATGGCTGGGTAATTTTAAGGATTTTTTTACATCTAGGAGTGTCTGGAGTCTTGTTCGGGAGAGCAACCATAAATATGAATGGTCGGATTGGATATGGAATGTTGCAATTCTTAAAAAGTTTTGTGTTTATGTGGAAGGCCATGAATTCAAGTCTGAGTGTGGATGACCGTATAAGGAAGTTGGGATTGCCTTTAGTGTCCAAGAGTGAGTGTTGTCAACAACGTGTCGTAGAAGAGCTTAATCATGTGTTGTATAGTGGGAACATAGCGGCGGTCATTTGGAAATTTTGCTCTAACATGTTGGGTATTCCATTTGTTCCAATTCGGTCTTGAAAAAGCAACAATGGAGGCTTGGTTTTGTAGAGCATCAAAATCATCACAACTCGGTAGGCTAATTGGCTTTGTTCCGATGATCATTTCCTAAAACTTCTGGAGGTGGAGGTGTAAAGCCAGGATGGAAGGTAAGAAAGATAAAGTTCATGTTTTATGGAGATTGGTTAAGTATTGGATTCCTTGGGTTGGTATTAAGATTAGTAAGGCTTCTCGCTTAGTGAATAATGATTTTAAAGTGTTAAACTCTTTATATCTACCTATTATCGCAAGAAAGAAGTCTTTAAGGTAGTCAGATGGGCGAAGCCAAATAGAGGGTGGCTTAAAATGAATGTGGATGGAAGTTGTCTAAATATTCCAAGAACGTTGGGTGTAGGAGTAGTCAAGAATGAATTCGGGAATATGGTATATATGTTTTTTCCAAGTCATTCGGGCATGGTAGTAACAACCTTGCGAAAGTTATGGCTTTCTGGACAAGTCTTAAACATTGTAAACTATGGAGGTTCAATAATCTTATCATTGAGATGATTTCTTTAATATTAGTCAATTGGATTGAGAACAGAAAATGTACTCTTTAATATCTAGAGGACTTTTGGGAAGATATAGTTAAAATGTTAGGAGAAATAAATTTTAATGTTAGTCAAATATATCATGAAGGAAATAAGGCTGCTATTTTTTGGCCCGGCTAGGAAGTAGTAGTGTTTCTCATGTTTGGGTAGGTCAAACAGAGCTTCCTCATTTGTCAAAAGGGATCATCACAACAGATGCATGTGGTCTACCTCAGATTCGAAAGGGTTGAATGTAAATTCAGGACGTGTGATTTGACTTTGGTTAGAGATAGGCTTGATAGGTTTTTTTGGTTTTTATTGAGTACTTGGGGATTTGTTTTCTTTATTTTTAAATTTTTTTGTTAATGCCAAGTACTGTGATTGTTAGCACGATTTTTCTCCGCCACAAGTGAGAGCTCATTAATAAATTTGGACAGGGGTTACTACTAGACATGTAATTTCCTTCTCTTTTATAAAAATTAAAAAAATAAATAAATAAAAAATAATTGGAAATAGTTGCGTCGCATATCGACTTCCTTCTCCCAAGTTGCCTCTTGAATATTATGGTTTTGCCAAAGTACTTTGACTAATAGAATTTTGCGATTTCGTAATTCTTTTTCCTTCTAGTCAATGATATGTACTGGCTTCTCCTCATAGGTCAAGTTGGACTGTAAAGGTACACTAGTGGGATCCATCACTGGTGGTATTAGGTTCCCAAAATTGTTCTTCAATGAGGACACGTGGAATACATTGTAGATTCCATGAAACTCAGTTGGCAACTCCATACGGTACGCAATTGCTCCCACCTTCTCCACTATTTGATAGGGTCCCACATATCTTGATACTTAATTTTTCCTTCACTCCGAGACGACTTACTCCTCTCATAAGGTATACCTTCACATAGACCCAATCCAATACCTTCACATAGACTTAATTTTCCCTTCAACCCCAAAGTACCTAATTTCAAACAGGCGTTTCGTCTGAAATTATGAAAATGGACTATCGCACAACAAAATTCTAAATAATCAACTGGGTCTAATGGCGTAGACCAAAACACATTCTGACACTTCTAACTACCTCAAATAATTAAACTCATATTTCTAACACCATAGTGAATGATAATATTGACTATGTTGTCAGACTAAAACCTGAGCGATTGGTCTATTTGTAAAAATTTATAGGATTTTCAAGAGATTCCTAAACTCAATAGAAATTCCACCAATAAATTTATAGTGAGCTGATACACAATTCCTTTATTAAATAATCAACTGACACTAATGGTGCAGACCATATCTAATAAATTCCAAAGCAAATTAGATTATTGAGTCTGATCTGAGTTTCGAAATAAGTAATGAATTTCGAAATAAGCAAATTAAATCTAATAAGTGTATCGTCCGAAAATTAAAAATGAGATTGTTGAGTCGTAAAATCTTAAATAATCAACTGACACTAATGGTGCAGACCATATCTCAAATTGACAGTTTTAACTAGCTCAAATAAATAAAAATCGCGCTTCTAGCACCATAATGAGTGATAGTTCTAATAATGCTGATAGACTAAAACCTATACGATTAGTCGAGTCGTGAAAAGTTGTGGTGTTTACATAAGGTTTTGTTTTTAAATGACTGTTTGGATATTTATTTCATTTCATTATGAAAACTGAATTCAAAATTTTGTCTGATCTGAGTTGCCAAACTTGCCCTTAATATTTTAAGGATGTGGATGCTATATATCATTTTGCAAGTTTCATATTGCACGATTGTTTTCCACAAAGCTAAAAAAATGCAGTTAAATAAGATAGCTATATCTCATGAAACTATCAACAATTAAAGTTTTTTTTATAGGTAATTATGTGCATGAACTAAATATGGATGCAATATATATACTAACTAAAAATTATTCATGTAATTAATAGCGTAAATATAAAAAGACAGCAAAAAAGATTGAGTTAATGGAAATATTACCTTTTTCCCAAAACAGCCCATTCCAAAATATGACTAATAGAATTTTTTATTTGCTCCCTGCAGGACTTTCTCATCAAGAATCTCGTTGCCTAATATATTATATGATTAAGAAAATGTAAGAGATGAGGAATATCAATGTAAACGTCTAGTTACAGGTCGGTATATGTTTCATTCAAGCTAATAAAAAAAATCAAAGCCCTTGAGCACCTTACACAGCACTTTACAAGGCATCGTATTAAACACCAAAAAACATATAAAATTCGATTACAACGAACTATAATTCATGATCTCGTAATTATAGTCTAATAAAAACATTAGTACCCAAAAATATTAAGAAAAAAGATGCGCAGAATATATTTTAAGAACATGCATTAATCCAAAACGTATGCTATATTGGTCAATAGAGAGAGAGGGGAAAAACCTTCGCTGAGATCACTATTGCAGCCGTGGGACGGCAGTTACATCTACGCATAACATAAGGAGAGTCAGGGCATGAGTAAGGAGACTGTCATTGCGGAGATGGAGTTGTGATTTTAACATTTGGAAGAGCTGTGTTCTTGTATGCGGAGAAAGGCTGACATCGAAAGGAGAGAAAGACGGTGCTGAAATGAAATAAAGCTGAAGTGACGGAAAGCTGAATTGTTACGAAAGAAAGGGCAGTTGCTGTGTTCCGACGGAGCTGCAAGAACATTAGTATTGGGTTTATCATTTTTATCTTTAAAATTTAATAAAAAGTACATATTTTTCATAAATTTAAAACTTCTCTATCTATAACTCCACATTGAATTAGCTATTGGATTCATCAAAATAATAATATAATATTATTTTGTTAATAATAATATTTTAATTTATTTTTTTTATATTTTACAATTACACTAACTATATGTTAATTAATAATTTAATTTGATATTTAAATTATTATTTCTCAACTTAAATATATTGTTGCTCAAAATTGGGAAACACTAATTTAAATAAATAAAATAATGGTTATAGAGTATGAATAGTGAGTCTTCAAATTTGAAGATGAAGAGAAATCTATTGTAGCTAAAAGCTTGACATTTGAGCAAGCACTGGTATTGGACTCATCAAATGAGTCCAATCTTCAAAATTTGATGATTTTAGCTTTAAACTCCTGGCATTGGATTCATCATATGCTCAAATGTCAAGCTTTTAGCTACAATAGATTTCTCTTCATCTTCAAATTTGAAGACTCACTATTCACACTCTATAACCATTATTTTATTTATTTAAATTAGTGTTTCCCAATTTTGAGCCACAATATATTTAAGTTGAGAAATAATAATTTAAATATCAAATTAAATTATTAATTAACATATAGTTAGTGTAATTGTAAAATATAAAAAAAATAAATTAAAATATTATTATTAACAAAATAATATTATATTATTATTTTGATGAATCCAATAGCTAATCCAATGTGGGGTTATAGATAGAGAAGTTTTAGATTTATGGAAAATATGTACTTTTCATCAAATTTTGAAAATAAAAATAATGAACCCAATGCTAATGCTCTAAGGTACTAGGCTTATTCCCGCCATTCAATAAGATAAATAAAAATGAAAAATAATGATAACATCTAACATCTTTATTGATTTAGTTAAATTCATTTTTAAAATTTGATCAATATCAATTTTTTTTTTATATTTATTTATTTTATTTAAATTTAACTTTCCCATTAAATTATTCATTCACTTTTTATTTAATAATAAAATATTATTAATTTAATAATTTTTTTATCACATTTTATATCTCTATCAATTAAATATTAATAATAATTATATTTTAATTAAATTAATATTAAAAATAATTATATTTTCAAAAGTCATTTAATGTTAATAAAAAAAATATTTGATTAAATTCATTTAAAATTCTATCTAAATTTTTTAATTACAAACCAAATAATATTTTTGCTTGGAGTGAGAAACTAATATTTTAATGTTTATTTAGAGTGAAAAATTAGTATTTTAATATTTAGTAAATCAATTGTAGTTCTTCATATTTAGCCAATCACTGTAGCAAAAGTCTAAATTATTTTAGATTTGCCCAATTCATTGTGGGATGTTTTTGACATCAATTATGCGAATTTTAGCAAATCTCTTCATTTGGCCAAGCCAATAAGAATGCTCTAAGATCTAGTTGCATAAATAATTTACTTTTATTTTATTTAATTATTATAATTTCTTAAAATTTAAATTTAAAAAATAATAAATTATTTAAATTTTAAAATAAAAATTATATTTTAATAATATTTATTTAATTTTTAATTTTTATCTATCTCATTTTATAATCAAAAGAGGCCTAATTATTAGATCAATTATACTATATCACTCGACAGAAAGTCTACGTTTGGATAGTGAAAATATCTGAGAAGTGTTGAGAATGTTTGTGAATAGTTATAAATAAAGATTGAAGTGGCTTTATGGGTCTCATTGAGAGTATTTTGAGTTGTTTGGATGTATGAACTATGTTGAGTTGTTGACTTTTAAATAGATAATTAAAAAATATGTCGGTCCCATCAATGATTGATTTTTTTTTAATGATAATTTATTTATATATAATAGTGATAAATATTATAGTGATTTTATTTTTTATTTATATATAATAGTGATAAATATTATAGTGATTTTATTTTTATATATATAATAGTGATAAATATTGTAGTGATTGTTTTTATATATAATAGTAATAAATATTATAGTGATTTTATTTTTTATTTATATATAATAGTGATAAATATTATAGTAATTTTATTTTTTATTTATATATAATAAGTGGTAAATATTATAGTAATTTTATTTTTTATTTATATTTAATAATGATTAATAATTATAATGATTTTTTTTATTTATATATAATAGTGCTAAATATTATAGTGGTTTTATTTTATTTTTATATTTAATAATGATAAATTTTATAGCGATTTTATTTATTTTTTATATATAATAGTGATAAATATTATAACGATTTTATTTTTTATTTATATATAATATTGATAAATATTATAGTGATTTTATTTTCTATTTATATATAATAGTGATAAATATTATAGTGATTTTATTTTTTTTTATATATAATAGTGATAAATATTGTAGTGATTGTTTTTATATATAATAGTAATAAATATTATAGTGATTTTATTTTTTATTTATATATAATAGTGATAAATATTATAGTAATTTTATTTTTTATTTATATATAATAAGTGGTAAATATTATAGTAATTTTATTTTTTATTTATATTTAATAATGATTAATAATTATAATGATTTTTTTTATTTATATATAATAGTGCTAAATATTATAGTGGTTTTATTTTATTTTTATATTTAATAATGATAAATTTTATAGCGATTTTATTTATTTTTTATATATAATAGTGATAAATATTATAACGATTTTATTTTTTATTTATATATAATATTGATAAATATTATAGTGATTTTATTTTCTATTTATATATAATAGTGATAAATATTATAGTGATTTTTTTATATATATAATAGTGATAAATATTATAGTGATTTTATTTTTTATTTATATTTAATAATGATTAATAATTATAATGATTTTATTTTTTATTTATATATAATAGTGCTAAATATTATAATAATTTTTTGAGAGACTTTAGTACGAAGATGATTATGTTTGACATGTGAAATATTTTTATCCATACGAAAATATTTAGAAAGTGTTATGATATTTTAGTTAACCAAACGTAAGAGTTTGTACTAGTCTAACTATTTTTTAATCAAATTTTAATTAGAAAATTCATTTTGTGAGATTTAGTTAATTATTTTTCAACAATATCAAATAATAAATTCTCTAAATTTATTAAAACATTAACTTTAACATTTTTATTTATTGTTGTTTAATGATAATTAAAATATTTATTTATTATTAAAAATATATATATTAATATTCTAACATTCATTTTTTTACAATCTATATAATTTTTTAACGACTTTTTTTTACTGCTGTCAATACATACTATACTTCAAGCATATGTGTGGCCTTCCCAAACTGTTTAATGACATCTAAATAAACATCCCTTCATTTTATTTTGAAAAGTAAAAAAAAAAAGTAAATATTTACTTCTGTTTGTTGGTGCTATCTTTCATTTCCTATATCAAAAATTTTATTTAGAGTATTCTTATTGGGTTATTCATAAATTCTTTTTCTTTATAATTTAAGGAAAATTTTAAAAAATATTCTCAAAACTTCTCTCCATCCTGATCTCTATTTTAGGGAAAAGATTTAGAGAATAGTAATTCTCCACTATTCATTCTTTAAATCACTTTTATCAATATTTCCTTCATTTCAATTAAATTAATTATTCTTCCAATCATCTACATTTTCTCTCATATTCATATTTGTTATAGTTTTAAATAATAGTTTTAAAAATAATTTAAATAACTACAAAAATATAAAAAAAATAATTTTAAAAATATTAAAAAGAATTTAAATTCTTACTTAAAATATTCACTAAAATAATAATTCAAAACATAAGAAAAATATTGAGTAGTTAAATTTGTAAATGAAAGTGAGAGAACAGAATAATAAATAAATAATAGAAAAATATTATTTTAAAAGAATAAAGAATTGATAGAAAATGGGATGTAGAATATTTTTAAAAGATGAGTAAAATTTTAAAAAAAAATTTAAAAAATATATTTTTTAATTAAATTATAGGAAATTTTATGATAAATTCAATATAAATACTCTTACAACTGGCTGGAAAGCTCCCGCACAACCGTATAATAAAAAATAAAAAAAAAATTTACCTCTCTTCATTTGGTCCCCATCTCTCTCAATCAATTTTTTCCTAACCTCCTCTTCCTCTCGATTTCACTCAACGGAGTGGCATCAGTGGCATGGGTCTTCGTCCATTGCCTTTTAATTTTGGATAGTCCTACAGCCACAGCTCCCAGCGAGACCTACCATTAGTGTTAGGAATTTATTTATTTATTTTTTGCTTTTTTATATATGTATTTTTTAATACTTTTAAATATTTTTTAAAAAAATAAAATAAAAATAACAATATTATTAAAAAATACATTCTTAATCATTAAGTAAAAAAATATTAAAAAAAATTAAAAAATGGAAGCAAGAGTTACCATCGGTAACCCCCAGCAAGAAGTATATCATTTTCCTTTAATTTTTAATCTTTACTTTTCTGTTTTTTGTTTTTGTTTTCTTTAATTCCACGTAAGGCTGATTATCTCCCGTGTCCCTAGCAGCACTGTTCCTATATTGCACTCTGCACCACCAAGTTTGGATATATTTACTACTATGTCGCTGCAAGTTAATGCTAGTGTAAAAGTAGTGTTTTTTTTTTAAATATTTTTTATTATTTTTAAATATTTTAACAGAATATAAAAAATATATCAATATAATAAAAAAAAATTCTTAATTAATAAGTAAAAAAACAAAAAACAAAATAAAATTTACTGAATGGTCAAATAGAAGGTGGTAGTAGTACACCCGTAGCCCGTTGTCAGAAAAAAGGCGAAACATAGATAAATATATACTCGCACCCTAATATTCACCGAATAAAGAACTCTGCACGCTGCCGCTTACAAGCGGGAAGATTATTTTAAAGTAAAAAAATAATTTGCCTAACAATTTTTATTTAGTCGTTTGAATTTTAAGATAAATTGAGATGAATTGAAATAATTAATAATTAATAAAATAAAAAATTAAATTATTTATTATATTTTATATAGATAAATTTAATAGCCCTAGAAGATGATAGATAAATTTATTATAGATTTAGTTAGTTTGATGTAGATATTTTTTAAATAAACTAGCAATGCCTAGTTCGCCACTAGTGTTCTAATGCTGTTGTTTCAATTGCAAGCGGCGCATAAAGACTTGACATACCAAAAGTCAATGTGTGATTTAGATTTGAAAATATTTCATCACGTCTTATTTTATTATTATAATATTTTTAAATTTTTACATAAATATAATAAAAAATTTGACTTTTTTAAATTCTAATTCAACTTGAATAATAAAAGTGTTTTATATCATCTCATCATTATAACTTTATTAAATTTTCACATAAAATATAATGGACAATTTAATTTTTCCAAATCCTAATTCAACTTGGATAATGAAAGTATTTTATCTCATATCATCATTACAACTTTTCTAAATTTTCACACAAAATATAATAGATAATTCAATTTTTTTCAAATCTTAAATCCTAATAATATATATATATATATAATTATATTCCCCTACGAAGGAACTTCATTTAAAAATGGTTAAGCATGTAGTTAAAAATGGTTAAACGTATTTAAAAAATAGATAAAAATATATATATATTAAAATGTTTTAAAATATTATATTTAAAAATAATAAATAATTTAATTTTTAAAATTTTAAAATTTTAAAATAATAATAATTTTTAATTTAATTTTTAATTTTCATATAAAATCATCTCTATCTCACGTTTAACCCAACAGAGCCAAAATGATAAAAATACAACTCCGTCTCCGCTTAGAAGTTAAGACAACCTCAACAATCACATCCACACTACATCACATACGACAACCCCACACATTTCCTCTCTCTCTACTGATGCTAGGGCTGAGCACCGACCCTTTCGGAGTCGGAGGGCCCAACCTCCGACTCCGACTCTGACTTTGTCGGAGGTCGACTCCGACTCCGACTTCGACTCCGAGACGTATAGAATCCAATCCAACTCCAACTCAGACATGTCGAAGCGGAGTCGGATTTTTTTATTTTTGTCTTTTTTAACTTCATATTTGACCCACTTTTTTAAAAAAATAAAATTAGAAGGCTTTCAAATTTCAATTTTCTTAACATTATAACCTAAACTAATTAAACTTTTGATTATAACAAAAAATACAACTAAATAAAACAAGTAACATACTAAGATATGCATTCAAAAATAAAACAAGTAACACTAATGTTCTTTGGAATGTGTAATCTTTGGAAGAGCAAAGGTAGAGGAATGGCTGAGAATAAAAAAATTATTGAAAAAGTATGAGCAAGCTTCGGGTCAGAGTCTTAACATGCAAAAAACTTCAATGTTCTTTAGCTCAAACACTGCTGGTATTTCTAAAGCAAATATTAAGAGGGTAGCTGGGGTGTCCATTTGTGGCAGTTATGAAAGATATCTTGGGCTACCAGCCGTGGTGGGCAAATCAAGATATAATACCTTTAGGAGTGTGAAGGAAAGAGTGTGGACAAAATTGAGCAGCTGGAAGAACTCATTTCTTTCACAAGCTGGAAAAGAGGTTTTATTAAAAGCTGTAGTGCAAGCTATCCCGACATTTCCTATGAGTGTTTTCAGACTTCCACAAAACTTTGCAAGGAGCTAGCTTCCCTCTTGTCAAGATTTTGGTGGGGCCATAAACAAAATGAAAAAAAGATTCAATGGAGGAGTTGGTCTAACATGGGAGCTTCTAAATGCAATGGAGGTCTGGGATTCCGAGAATTTGAGTGTTTTAATAAGGCAATGCTTGCAAAGCAATGCTGGAGATTGCTAAAACAACCGGAGTCCTTGGTGACAAAGGTCATGAAAGAGAAGTATTTCAAGAAGGTTAGTATGGTTGATGCAAAGCTTGGGCATGGAACATCCTTCATATGGAGAAGCTTGTGGTCTTCAATGGGACTACTGAAAAAGGGGCTCTTGTGGAGAGTGGGAAATGGCAGCAACATAAGAATATGGGAGGATAAATGGCTACCAACTCAACCTTCCCACAGGGTTCAATCAATGATTAAAAATCTGCCTGCTGATGCTAAAGTGTAGCAGCTTATTGATGTTGAAGAAGGAGTGTGGAAAAAGGACCTCATATTCGACACTTTTAATAGGGAGGAAGCTGAAATCATTTATGGCATCCCATTGAGTAAATGGGGTTCTATAGATAGAGTGGTGTGGGGGGGATCCAAAGATGGAAAGTTCTCTGTCAAGAGTGCCTATCACATTGAACATGAAGATATGAGAAAGAGAAAAGGGGAAACATCAAAGGGAAGCTGGGCCGGGAATGTATGGAAAATGATGTGGGGTTTGAATATCCCAAATGTGGTGAAGCACTTCTTATGGAGGGCAGCTCATAACTTGTTACCTACAAAACAAAATCTATACAAGAAACAAATCACAAGATTTGATATATGCCCAATCTGTGAGAGGGAAACTGAGACAATATTGCATGCGGTGTGGAGCTGCCCAGCTGCATCAGATGTGTGGTCTGAAGGTAATAGCCCAGTGCATAAATGGGGCGTTTCAGAGCCTGAATTTGTAGATCTGTGGGGAAAGATTAATGCAAAATTGAAGATAGAGGAAGTGGAATTGGTAGCATGTATCATGAGGAAGTTGTGGATGAGAAGAAACACTCTAATATTTGAGAAAAAATTTGATCACCCGAAAGATATCATTTGTGCTACTATGCAGGGACTAGAGGAATATAAGATGGCCCAGGACCAGCTACAGAAAACTCAAATGAGAAGTAATACAGACAGGAGGATGACTAAATGGGAAAAGCCAGAAGGATCAATGATAAAAGCTAACTAGGATGCTGCTGTGGATGCAAAGAACAATAGTGTTGGAATAGGCGTGGTGGTTAGGGACTCAAACGGGGATGTTCTGGCCTGCCTCTGCACCAGATTTTCTCATAACAGCAATCCAAATGTAGCTGAAGCTCTCGGACTAAGGAGGGCAGCAATCTTTTGTAGTGAAATGGGTTTCTCTGATGTTATGTTAGAAGGAGACTCACAATTAATAGTGAATGCAACAAGAAATGGGGATGAAATAGGAGCTGTCTATGGTTGTATAATTGAGGATGTGAGGAGAGTAATGGTTGGGAGAATGAATTGGGATATACGGTTTGTGTATAGAGAGGCAAACAACATTGCTCACAAACTTGCTAGATTAGCCTTTAATGTTGGAGAGGAGATGGTTTGGATGGAGGACTGTCCTATGATTATAGCTAGCGACATTATGTTGGAAAAATTATGTAATGATTAACTCTTGTTGTTAATGAAAGTAGTATTATGTTCAAAAAAAAAAAAAAAAAAAATACTAGTATATCACTATAGTTAATAGTACCCTATAGTAATATAACTATATTAGTATTAGTTATAGTGATTTAAATTTTAGTATAACTATATTAGTATAAGTTATAGTGATTTAGTATAGTTATAATACTATAAGTTATAACTATAGTCTATATTAATATTACTATTAGTTATAGTGATTAACATAATTATATATTAGTATTTGCTATAGTGATTTTAATTTAGTATAACTATATAATAGTATTAGTATAAATATTATACTAACTATATCACTGATTGTATTAGACTATTAGTAAACTAATGTCTAATACTAGTATATATAGTACCCTATAGTAATATAACTATATTAGTATTAGTTATAGTGATTTAGTATAGTTATAATACTATAAGTTATAACTATAGTCTATATTAATATTACTATTAGTTATAGTGATTAACATAATTATATATTAGTATTTGCTATAGTGATTTTAATTTAGTATAACTATATAATAGTATTAGTATAAATATTATACTAACTATATCACTAATTGTATTAGACTATTAGTACACTAATGTCAAATACTAGTATATCATTATAGTTAATAGTACCCTATAGTAATATAACTATATTAGTATTAGTTATAGTGATTTAAATTTTAGTATAACTATATTAGTGTAAGTTATAACTATAGTCTATATTAGTATTAGTATTAGTTATAGTGATTAGTATAATTATATATTAGTATTTGCTATAGTGATTTTAATTTAGTATAACTATATAATAGTATTAGTATAAATATTATACTAACTATATCATTGATTGTATTAGTACACTAATGTCTAATACTATTATATCGCTATAGTTAATAGTATCATATAGTAATATAGTATTAGTAATTAATACTATAGTGATTTATATAGTAATTTATATATAGGCTTAAAGTGGCTTACTAATTTATATATTGTAATTAATACTATTAGTAATTTATATGAATAATACTTTAGTTATTATACATTAGTATTATATGTTATTATAAATTTATAGATTAGTATTTATTCATTAGTATTACAATATTACATGTTGATGTTATTATGCATCTTAGTGTTTATAGTAGTATATTATAGTCATATACTAAACTATTATTAGTCAATTTAGTCTATATATTCTAGTATAAATATATTATTTAACTAGTATATTATTGAGTTTAACTAACTATATAAGATATAGTTGTATAAAATTTAAATAATTAATATATAGAAAAACACATCTTTTTATAAAATATGTATAAAATCGGAGGCGGAGGCGGGGTCGGAGTCGGAGGCAGAGGGTCGGAGTCGGACCTGAGCGGAGTCGGAGTCAGAGTCGGTTCATTAGTGACTCCGAATCCGACTTCCAAGGGAAAAAAACCTCCGTCGGAGCCGGAGCGGAGTCGGAGTGGAGCTGGATTGTCAGATTTTTGCTCAGCCCTAACTGACGCTGTGTTCTTGTATGTGCAGAAAGGCTGACACCTAAATGAAAGAAGATAAAGCTGAAATGAAATAAAGTTGGAGTCGTCGTCAAGGGGACTAATAAGTGGAGGACAGAAAGCTGAATTAATAATTTTTTATTTAATTTATTTGTATAATATTTTATAATTCTATCAATTTAATATTAATAATAATTATATTCTAATTGAATTAATATTAATTATGATGTTAAACAAAAGACTTATTTGACTATCTTTTAGATTGTAAATTTAATTAAGTAGGATATTAGTACTTATTGTTCATAGACAAATTTAGTGATAGTTATTATTGCATATAGATGTCGAGTTACGAAGTGTTATTCAAGAAAAAGCGCAGTGAAGTAAGTAATTTGATCATAAATTAGGATCATCACAGTTTAGCTTATATATAAGTATTATTCAAGCCAGTTCATTGACAACCATTATTTATGAACCACTCATGTCATATGCAAACATGTCATCCAGCATAGCATACGATTATGTCATTCCGTATCATGTTCAAATTCAGAAATCATAATTATGTATGTATTATGTCATGCATATCATGTGTATAAGACACATAAGCCATCTTAAATTCAAGTGCAAGATAAGATCAGATCAGTTAATAAGATGGTCATTCAGATGCATGGTACCAATGCCGTTCAGTTTCAGGGTGGACGTGCAAGCCACGAACTTCCCCTTGCTGCAGCGGGACGTGGGGTCGGTGCACAATCTCACACACAGTGTTAAGTGTATTGGCCAGTTAGTTAAATCAGATAAATTAGTCAGATCAGTCAGTTAATTCAATTAAATCCGTCATGCATAGTATAAACATCAGTATGAACAGTCATGAATTTAAAGTCTCAGCATGAAATTTTTTATGAAAACCTTATGTTTATTAAGTTTACGTTGTGATGTATTTCTTGCTGAGTCTTCGACTCATTTTAGTTTGTTTTCATATTTTTAATTACCCAGGTGAGGATGATGAATACGAGTAGGCAATCCAGGAATAGAAGGAGCAATTAATTTTTAGTTTCAGACTTTCTAAAAAAAACATACTTTTATGATATGAATTTATTCAGTTTATTCATTTAATGTTTTTGGAAAACATTTTTATTAGACATAGAATCTTTTTAACCACCAGCGAAACCGTCGGCGTTTTCTATCACTGGCCGTGAGTTCCTTGCCCATAGAAGCTTTGCTCGCCACCAAGGAGGTCACCATCATTGCCTTTGCTTGTCATCGAGCATGTCGCTTCCGTCGCCTTTGCTCGCCAAAGACCCTCCTGCCATCACCTTTGCTAGCCACAAAGGAGGTCGCCGCCATCACCTCTGCTTCCACGCTAAGGATTCCACCTGCCTGAGTTCCTCGCCACCACTATGTTATTCACCACGACTGAGTGAAGCCACTAGTAACCTCCATCCAAACCATCGGCATTCTCTGCCACCATGCCATCGTAACGTTCCTCGGCCAGGAAACCACCCATGAACCCAATCTCGCCATGCACAACACATGTGTATGGTGAACGCCACAATGTACACCCAAGAGCCTCACTTGGCAGGCATGAAGCCTGCCATCCCATGCACAATGTAGGCCTCGTCCAACCACCTCACTATACTACCAGACGAACACAACGAGGGTTTCCCCATGGTTCCTCAGCTCAAAGGCCCATCAACTGGCAGGAAGGAACCCACCAGCCGACCACGGGCTAGTAAGGCAACCAACGACCACACTGGACTTGTAAGTAGTGTCTGCCACTGATGTGGTGCTCCCCGTCCCTCGATGTGCCCAGGACCAAGGAACAACTAAGCTAGACAATGGCAGACAACTAGCCCATGCAGGGCAAGTGCCGACGAAGGCAACATGAGAACTTCCTTGCCATCACATTGCAACGTACGCAAGCGACAACATGGTGGCATGAGCACCCATGGGTCCGCCATGAGGGGCGACAAAGACCATCGTCGGGCTTGCCAAGAGGAGGAGAACACTAAGGGCAACAGCTAGCGTTGCCCACTTTCCCTCACCCATGATGATAGTCAACCGTAGAGAAACTTCCTCGCCACACAAGTGTTTCGCACGAAAGAGCACTACCACCAAAAGTCCATGTCCAAGCATCTGTGAGGCGATGTGGCCACCACCAGCCGCCTCCTGAACTGCCGGCATTCTATGCCACTGACAAAGAAGTCCTCAGCTACGGAGACTCCTCCCCATAGGTCGGTCACCCACAGCGACTGCATCTTGCCCGGCCATCTGCGAGCTCAAGGACCCCATCGGTGTCCACCACCGAAACCGTCGGCATTTTCTATCATCTGTAGGGAGTTCCTTGCCCATCGAAGCTTTGCTCTCCACCAAGGAGGTTGCCATCATTGCCTTTGCTCGCCATCGAGGAGGTCACTTCCATCATCTTTGGTCGCCACAAAGCAGGTTGGCTGCCCGCCACCCTTCACTAGATACTATGTCTATGTTTGGCACAACTTTGAATGGCTAGACAAAGCCAAAGGAGGTCGTTGTGCCTGGAACTCATCGAGCAAAGTCCCAAGGCCAACGAGGACCATCCTGCTAGCCTACCATGAGTCGGTGAGGCAAACACCGGCCACCATCAGATACACCAAAGTTTTTTGTCGCCAATACGGCGACCTGCGCCCCTGGAAGCTTCATGTTGGAAGAATACCAGCACACCCAACGTACACCCAGTGTATTGCATGAAAGAGCACCACCACCAAAAGTCCATGTCCAAGCATCTGTGAGCTGATGTGGCCACTACCAGCCGCCTGCTAACCCATCGACGTTCTATGCCTCTGATAAGGAAGTCCTTAGGCCATTGAGACTCCTCCCCACATCTCGATCACCCACATCGAGTAACATCTTGCTAGATGACTCAACAAGTACGTCTTGCCTGGCCACCCGCGAGCTCAAGTGTGGTGCCCTCGACCCCCACGTGTTATTTTAGTAGAGTTCGTAACACTGGGATGATGAACATATAGATTCGCACTCCGATGACAAGTGCTCAAAGTGTACAACATGCAATAAGTGTACAATATAATACTCGTAGCGGAGAAATAAAAAGGTAATTCTTTATTAAGTACTAGAAGCTCAAAACTATAAAATACTCTTTACAAGAGTTATACAGTCATCCGACAGAGAATTACAGTAAAACAACATAACATCAGGGAAACAAATCCCATATCGCTGAACATCATATAAGCAAGTCATGCCTTCGGCGGAGCTGGTCCCTCAGATTCATACTCGGCCTCTGCGTCAAAATCTACGGTACCATAAGACGAAACCGTAGGGTAATACACCACAATGAGATTATGACATCTCAGCTAGTAATCAACCAAAACCACATCCAAGAAATTTAAAACATATTATTACAACTAATATGTCCACATACGGTCAAATATGAAGGAAATAAATCCATTTCTTTTTTCCAAAAATACAATTTTAATAACTCACACCTAAAATCCCATTTGGCCCAACTATATCCATTATTTTATTATGCATGCACCACGGTCTCTCCTATGGACCATCTGCACACCCTGACTCTAATTGTCACACCATGGGTAACGTCCGTGCATGAGATTTCATAACGAGCGATGTCCAGTTCCGTGCTTGGTGCGTACATGGCCAAGCATCCTCTAACCCCACCAGCAAAAGGCCACAAAATCGGTACGAGAGCGTTACCGTCTCGTCCATTCCCATCGTCGCCCTGCGACAACTTAAGGGATGTCACGTCAGTCTGTTATGCTCCTGAGTGACCAGATGAGCTCCACCGAGATAATGCCCATCTCGGCTTGGGGTCGTGATACACACTCACCCATACATTTATAATACAAATAGTCCCAATTTCCAAACAGACAACGTGACTTCATAGCATAATTTATTAAAGGCGATAAATATGCATGACAACAAATATTGGATGAAATAGTAATTTGCTCATTTGTATAAAATCACAACAATTACAAATACACAGTTTCACATCCAACTACACGCATATCATATCCTCCAATCCGGCCCAAGGCCCAGATTCAACATCAACTGCAATTTAATCCCAATACTTCAGCGGCCCAAGGCCCATCTCAAACCAACAGTTTACAAATAATGTTTATTATAATAATGTTATTTTAAAAATCATGGGTCGCGTTGGAAAATTACTTACATGATGTTGGGAAAATTCTGGAAGATCGCACGTATGGTGGTGTTGCCAAAAGTGGCGGCAATGGTGGTTTAAGAGTAACACAATGGCCTTTTTGGTGAGTTTCACTCAAGGGAGAATTCGGTCTAGGTGTAAATGGGTGGAAGATGCAACTCACGGCAAGCACCAAAAATCACCAAGAAACCGATTGAAGCTCACGACTTTTATGGACAAAACGGGGCACGGCAAAAACTTCTCAAACTCTCGGACTCACAACAAAATTCACAGAACAATAAACTAAACACCTAGAAGTGAGATGAAAATAGCTTATACAAGAGAGGGAGGAAGATTAACTGGGAAGATTTAATTGAGGGAACTTGTGGCCTATTTATAGGTTGAGTATGGTGGTTCGATTGAAGATGATTAACAAGGTTCACATGCAAATGGAGGAGACGTGTGATGGTGCATGATGCTGAAGGCACTGTCGATTGACACGGGGACAACCATGGAAGCTTGAGGTGGAAGGTGGTGGTGGCTGAGTGTAGCGACGACTTGATAGCGAGAGTACCTCATGGAAGAAGGAGGTGGAAAGAAAGAGATAGTGGCTTGATGCGGGTTGCAATACGTGGCTAAGGTCCGATTGGAGGAGGGGTTGGCATTGGCAGCAAGTGGAACAAGAAGAAAATTGAAGGAAGAAGAAGGAAGGAGAGGGACGACGCGAAAGGAAAATGATGAAATCCTAAGGGGTTTTTCCCAAAACGGCGCCGTTTCACACGGCTGGAGCTGGGCTCCCACCTTCAAGCACGGGCTGGGCCCTTCCTTCACATGGGTTGGGCCATTTTAAAACACATGGGCCAATTAATACACACACACAGCCTAACAGAAACACTACAAATCAAAGGCCCAATCTAAAAACATACCAAAATAAATTAAAATAACATTTATAAAATAACACAACTAAATAAATAATAAATAATTAAAACACATAAAAATTAGGGATCTCACATCAAGTACCCCATTGGCGCCCACCACCGAAACCGTCGGCATTTTCTATCACCGGCAGGGAGCTCCTTGCCCATAGAAGGTTTGCTTGCCACCAAGGAGGTTGCATCATTGCCTTTGCTCGCCATCGAGGAGGTTGCTTCCGTCACCTTTGCTTGCCACAAAGGAGGCAGTTGCCATCACCTTTGTTCGCCACATAGGAGGTTGCCGCCATCACCTCTGCTTGCCCACGGAAGATTCCACCTACCTGAGTTCCTCGCCACCACTATGTTATTCCCCACGAGAGTTCCACATCACGACTGAGTGAAGCCACCAATAATCGTCGTCCAAACCACCGACATTCTCTATCGCCACCGTAACGACCCTAGACCGGGAAACCACCCACGAACTCAGTCTTGCCATGTGCATCGCATGTGAAGGGTGAATGCCACAACGTACACCCAAAACCCTCACTTGGTAGGCATGAAGCCTGCTATCCCATGCACAACATGGGCCCTATCTGACCACCTCACTGGACTACCAGACAAAGATAGCAAAGGCTTGCCCACGATTCCTCACAGCTCAAAGCCCCATCAACTGGCAGGAAGGAATCCACCAGACGAGCACAGGCTAGTAAGGCAACCAACGATCACACTAGACCTGCAGGCATTGTCTACCACTGATGTGGTGCTCCCTGTCCCTCTACGTGCCTAGGACCAAGGAACACCTAAGCTAGACAATGGCAAAAACCAACCCATGGAGGACAAGCGCCGACAAAGGAAACATGGGAACTTCCTCGCCATCCCATTCCAGCGTACGCAAGCGGCAGCATGGTGGCATGAGCACCCATAGGTCCGCCATGAGGGCCGACAAATATCATCGATGGGCTTGCCAAGAGGAGGAGAGCACTACGGGTAAGAGCTAGCCTTGCCCACTTTTCCTCGCCCATGATGACAGTCAACTGTAGTGAAACTTCCTTGCCACAATGATGATCAACCACCACGAAAAGCTCCAGCTCCACACCACCCTTGGCAACGCTCACCACGGGAACTTCCTCACCCACAAGTGTTCCTCACTGTAACCAGTAGCTTAGACACACAACCAATTTTTTCCATATGCTTAATTGTGGATATTCAATACAAAAAAATCATGTATTTGGACTAGTGGCTTCATTGCCATGTGCATGACTCTTTGAATGCCATGCGCAGTGTATTACCTGCAGCTGAATAGCTTAATGTGTGAATGATTTTGCACAAGAATGTAGCATCAAAGTGAGTTAATGATGGAATGGAGAGCGGATTTGGTACCATCACTATCAAAGCAAAACATCATGGCACATAAAAACTACAGGAAACTGAGGCAACATATAGGGCACATTACGTGCAACAACCATGATCTATGATCAGCGCATACTGTTGGAGCAAAGCCAACTAGAGTCATGCTGCGTGCGCGATACGAGAAAAAGGAAGAATGTTGCAGGCAATGTATACGTAAGATGAGATGATTTTAACTTTTTATAGGAATCCAAAAAACAATGGGTCCCATCAATAATTGATTTGTTTTTATAATGATTGTTTATTATTGATGAAAATAGTTTCCAATATCAATTTAACATGGAAAATTCATGAGTTTATTTGATAAGTACTCATACCAATAATTAGAATGGTGTATTAAACTCTTATATAATTAATTATTTTATACCTATATTTGGGAAATTCAAAATTTTATTTAAAGTATTTTTTTGCTTCGTCATTTTCATAACCCACTTTATTTAAGTAGTAATTAATTAATGATAATTATATATTATAAATTTAAGATGGAATATGTTATTAGATTTTGTAAATATACCAATTATTATTTAAAACAATGATTCTATTTAAACCAATGATTCTATTTATAAAATCAACCATGGTAGTTCAACACAACATAACGTGCCATTAAACAAATATTTGCATAAAAAAAAAAAAGTAAATACGTAACTCAGCTATTTATGTTTAGGGGAAGTTTGGATTAGGGGTGGGCAACGGTGCCCCGCAGCCCGCCCCCACCCATGCGGGGCGGGGGTTTCGTCCAGCTCAAGCGGGGTGCAAGGGGCCCCGCCCGCACCCTAGGGTTCATGCGGAGGCGGGGGACTGAGGGGGCGAAGCCCTGCTCTGCTTTTCCCCCGCCCCGCTTATATATATATAAATAAATAAATAACCATAAGTAAGTGAAACGGTGCCATTTCACTTTTAGTTAAGGTTCTCTCCCCCCCCCCCCTGGTGTCCAGACACCTTCTCTCTCTCTCTCTCTCTCTCTCTCTCGCTTGATCTATTCTCTCTCTTCATCTCACACGATTGCACGAGCAAGACCACCGGGACTCCAGTCACTCTAGTCTCCACCTTCGTTGACTCGTGCTAACCTATTTTGAAAGTTGAAACTTCACATTCACCGCCACTCAAAGGTAAGAAATTCAAAACTCTAGATTTTATTTTTTTAGTTTTGGATTGGAGATGGAGGATGAGAATAATTGTGAACTTGTGTGATGTGGAGAAATTTATGCATGTGTTTGATTCATTGTGTGTTTGCTTGCTTGTTTGTTTTTTATTTTTTGTAGTTTTTTTCACTTCCTGGCCTCTGGGTGTTCAGATTTGGAACCCTAAATTGATTTAGGGGTTCAATCCGAAACCCTAAATCATGCTATATGGTTTGGGACTTGCGCATGATCAAGCATAGACTGATCTTACTGGTGAGATGACTCGATATACCCTTTATAAATTTTATGATGAGTTTAAAGCAATTAATGGTGTTCTGCATCTACTACACCTACACCTACACATACCCCAACACCTCCTCCAGACACCGGGGCAACAAAGGAAGCATAGATTGGTATGGACTAAGACCCTCGCACATAATCTCACACTAGTCCATTAATCTACGGAGGTGGTTTCAGAGTTAGATAATTATTTGTCAGAGGATCTTATTCAAGATGATGATGATTTTGACATATTAGGATGGTGGAAGACAGTATCAAAGAAATATCTCATCCTCTCTGAGATTGCCCGTTGTATGTTGGCCATCCTTATTAGCACCGTTGCCACAGAGTCTGCCTTTAGTACCGGAGGGTGCATATTGGATCCTTTCTGTAGTTTATTGTCTCCTACAACTGTGGAGGCATTGATATGCACAAAGAGTTGGACGATGGGAAAAGATATTTATATTCCGGATGTTTTATATTTTAAAGAGACCAATGAAGAGGGTGGTGATTAGTCTAGATCTGGACCATCTGGTAATTATTTTTTTTATTTTGATTTATTTATATTCGTTTCAATTTCATCAGTATTAATTTTAGTATTGATTGTTGTAGCAACACATGAGACGACTTAGACGATGTCTACCTCTACTGCAATATGAATATGTGCTCAAGACTCAAAAGACTACCTATCCGGCCACCCCGAATGTCACAGTCAAAGACCCAAACAGTTCGCCTCTTTTTTTAGATTATTAATTTCTTAGAATATTGAAATTTGAATCAGTTGTACGTATTATGTATTTGATTTGTAATTTTGTAATGTTGATACAATGTCCCTTGGACACTTTTTGATTTTGTAATTTTGTAATTGTTTAGACTTTCTATTTTATTTTTGTAATAGCTTAGTCATTATTATTAGTTTTTAGTTTATTAGGTAGTAGAATTGTAGTCTATAGTAGTACTTAATTAGAGTCTTAATTAGATAAAATTGTGTATATATATATATTATTTTTATTCATGTAATTTTTTTTTCTTTTTTAAACTCTTTTTTTTTTTGGAAAAAAAATAAACTTCTATTTTTATGGGCCCATTTTCGGCCAATTTCAGCAATTTCTGGGCCTTTGGCCCAATAGGGTGCGGCCCCGAGGGATAACGGACCGCACCCCGTTATCCGGGACGGGGTCCCCCCCCCCGCACTCTAGGAGTGGCGAAAAACGTCCCTCGGCCATGCGGGTGCGAGGGACAGGATGGGGGCTACCTCGCCCCGTAGGGGGCGGGTAACACCCCTAGTTTGGATAGTGAGTTGAATGAAATGAAATTTGAAAACTAAATTAAATATTATTCGAATATTATTTTTTAATATTAATTTTATTTTAAGATTTAAAAATTTTGAATTGTTTATTGTATTTTGTGTAAAAATTTTAAAAAATTATATTAATTAAATGAGATGAGATGAGATAAAACATATTTTTGTATCCAAACTTCACTTCACTCTTTCATAAATAAGAAAGATTATTGGAGTTCACATAGACGAAGCCATGAACCGTTACCTTGTCGATGTCTCCAACATAATATAGTCACTCATGTGCTCAGATAAATATTGCAATCTCATTCCTAATTTCACTCATGTACTTTTTTTTTTCCTTAGCTTATACTTATAAGTACTTCAAAGCACAGGGCATCATAGTAAACTCCAAAAAACAAATAAAAATTCAGTTATAACAAACTATAATTCATGATCTCGTAATTATAGTCTGATAAAAACATTAGTGTGAAGGGAAAAAATCCCTTATGCCGAGCCAAATAATGGGCCTAGGACGCAATAGTGGTTATATGGTTGGGGGTGGATTGGGCCAGGTGCAGGGATCGGCCACGTCACCTAGTATGGGCAAAATAGGTAATACTTGGTTCAAGAAAACCCGGGTCTGGCCATACTAACGGGGCAAAAGATATGGGCAAAGCTTGGGAGACAAGGGACACAATGCACATCACCAGATGGAAGAGACTCGGGACAGAAAGTATGCTGCATTCAATGTGGCCCAGGGCAGAAACCATGCTGCATTAAATGCGGACCAGAGAGAAGGCGTGCCGCATTTAATGTGGCCTAAAGCTGCAACCATGCCACATTTAATGCGGCCTAAGGCCCGAGCAATGTACAGTAAGGTTGCGACTTCAGCAGCTAGGCAAGGTAACGACATAGGAGCTGCTCGGTGAAATTGACAGCACAAGCGTATTATCCCCTGCTATGCAACACCCTACTATGGTGGGGGCCTGGTTGGTAACTATAAAATAAAGGTCCAACTCACAGCAAACTAGGTAATCGGTCAATCTATCACTAGCACTTTACATTATCATTCTTTAACTACTGTTTATTATCTTCTTCATCATATTGACTTAAGCATCGGAGGATCAACGGACCCCGATGTTCCCCCCATAGTGACTATGCAGGTCATCGCTCGTATACCGAGGGTGTGAAGTTGCCCAGGCCAGTGAAACACAACATCAACACTGGCGCTGTCTGAGGGATTTCTGTTGTCCCATAACTAGCGTGTCCTTCGTATGCCGGCAACAACCCACACCCAGCATTCACAGCGTGAAATGATGTAGTCTGAAGCAATGGAAGCAAGATTTAATCAGTAAAATGAAGCGATACAGAAACTCATGACAAACATGGAGACTCTCCGACAAGAGAACGTTGCCTTTAGAAGAAATGTCGAAGAAACTGAGGCAGACCAACAGAGCCATCATTCTGGGGACCACCCCCAGCCTAATGCAGCCACCACTGATGAAGAACGACGCAAAATCAATCAGCAAATCCGGATAGAAGTAGCAAAGCAGATGTGCCAACCAACCACAGTGGATCAGCTGCTTACCAATGTTAAGCTGTCATACAGCAAGGGGATTTTGGCAGTACCAATACCTCCAAAGTTCAAAGTTCCTCAGATTGAAGCGTACGATAGGTCAAAGGACCCATTGGAACACTTGGAAACCTTCAAGGTCCACATGACTCTCCACGGATTCCCCAGTGAGATAGCATGTAGGGCGTTCCCCCTCACTTTGAAGGGAGCAGCACGAGTATGGTTTGTTTCCCTACGACCTGGAACTGTGGATAGTGTCAATGAACTAGCACATCGGTTCTTAATGCAGTTCATGGCTAGTCGAACGAGGCGAAGGCCAGCTGCCTATCTGTTGATTGTTAAACAGAGGGATGACGAGAGCCTTAAGTCATACCTCTCCCACTTTAACAAAGAACGGATGGTGATAGACGACCAAGACGAGAAGATCACTTTGGCGGCATTATTAGGAGGGATTTGGCCTCATAACTCCTTCATGACAGAAATTGCCCGAAAGACACCGTCAACCTTGAGGGAGTTTATGGACCGAGCAGACGGTTACATAAACGGAGAGGATACGCTCCAAGCATTAATGACACCCAGGAAGCGTGACTTGGAGAGGGCGGACAAGAAAACGGTAGAGCGGCACCAAAGATCAAACCAAGGAGTCTGCCAGAAAGGGACTTACTAAGCCAAAGGCAAGGGAAAACCTGGTCCTTGTTTACATTCTAGTCTGATAGTAGAAACTGAGGAAGACCTGAGTTAGCGAGGAGAGCAAAGACAAAGTTCATCTTGCCCCAATACTGCTCCTTCCATAGGAGCAGCGGACATAACACCCAAGATTGCTATACGAAGTGGACAAAAATTTGACAGCCCAGAGATCTGAGTCGACCAATATAAAAATTAGAGGGATGAGCCACAATGAGAATATCGTCCCTACTCTCGGAGAAACCAAGACTGAAGCCCCATTCGACGGAATCAGGATCGAAGCCCCATTCGGAGGAATTGGGGTCCAATTCGCAGAAGTTATAGTCTGACCCATGAAGACCGGGGCCACGCTCGGAGGGATAATGGATGCCCCGAGCGAAGGAGAGCCGTAAACCGCCGCGAAGAAAACCTGTGTTAAGGAAACTTGAGAAGAGAAGAACCCCCCATAGGAGAAATCAGCACCATAGCTGGAGGATATGCGGGGGGAACAACTTCCTCGGCTTGAAAAGCCCATGCAAGGAGGGCCAGGTACGAAGAAGTATTTTCCACCCAACAACCATACCATAAAGATCCTTCCAGAGAATATAAGGTGACGTTCAATGAAGAAGATGGAGAGGCATTGTCATGACCTCATGATGATGCCCTGGTAGTGACGGCGCAAATACCTAACTATCAGACCAAAATGGTATTGATCGAAAATGGCAGTTCGGCAGACATCCTTTTCTGGGAAGCATTCAATAAAATGGGGATTACTCCTGATAGGTTGTGGCTAGCACCTACGCCCCTTAAAGGCATCACAGGGGACACTGTCCAACCAATCGGAGCAATCGCCAAGTCTATATTGGTAGGGACGGCTCCCAAATCAACATCTCTCATGAAAGACTTCTTGGTGGTCAAAGCCCCTTCTTCATACAATGTGATACTTGGACACCCATCCTTGAACCAAATGAAGGTTGTGACTTCCACCTATCACCTGATGGTGAAATTCCTGACCCCATCTAGAGTAGAAGAAATGCGTGGCAAACATCAAACCGCAAGAGATTGCTACACCCGGGAGATGAAGTCAAAGGCAATAGTCGTACAAACTCTCGAGCAGGACCACGAGGGAGCGGCGACGCCTATACTCCAGCTTGGACCGAGCCAGACCTTGAAGTAGGGGACAAAGAGGCAGTGCGACAAGTGGAGCCCAACAAGGCGGTCATGCCTCCACCTCTCACTATCACGAAACTGGACTACGAAGTAAGGGATGAAGAAGCGCTAAGGCAGGCAGAACCCGATGAGCAGCTACTCTTGGTACTGGTAGATCCTAAGAACCCAGAGCGTACTGTGCAGATAGGATCTAAGATGTCCGCCGAGCTAAGCCAATCTATTGAGCAACTACTTGTGGAGCATCGTGATGTCTTTGCCTGGTGCCATGAAGAGATGTCAGGTATCGATGGATCTATAATAGAACACCACCTCAGTGTAAATCCTGAGGCAAAAAGAGTCATGCAAAAGCGTCACAGTTTCAGTGCGGAGAAATATGCTGCCATCGCTGAGGAAGTGGAACGCCTCCTAATTGTGAGGTTCATTCGGGAAGTTTACTATCCTGAATGGCTCTCCAACGTTGAATTGGTCAAGAAGGAAAGCGAGAAATGGAGGATGTGTGTCGACTTCACCGACTTGAACAAAGCTTGTCCTAAAGATAGTTTTCCTCGTCCAAGGATAGACTTGATAGTAGATTCAACGGCAGGGCACACCTTACTCAGTTTCATGGACGCATACTCTGGCTACAATCAGATCAGAATGAGTCCCGATGATGAGGAGAAAATAACATTTATCACCGATTGGAGAATTTATTGCTACAAAGCAATGCCATTCGGCCTCAAGAATGTAGGAGCAACGTACCGGCGCTTGGTCAACCGAATGTTCAAAAATCAAATCGGGAGAAACATGGAAGTCTACATTGACGATCTTTTGGTTAATTGCAAGAAGTCTGAACAGCATCTTGATGACCTCCAGGAAGACTTTGCGGTACTGAGAAAATACAAAATGAAGCTCAACCCACAAAAATGTGCTTTTGGAGTCGAATCAGGAAAATTCTTGGGTTTCATGGTCTCGGAACGAGGAATTGAAGCTAATCCCAGAAAAATTAAGGTGATTATGGATATGCCTCCACCCCGGATTATCAACAAAGTCCAGAAATTGACTAGAAGGATAGCCGCCCTGGGCTGCTTCCGCTTCATCGCAAAGTCAACCGACCAATGCCGCCCTTTCTTCGACGTCCTCCGGAAAGCACAAGAATGGGATGAAGATTGTGGTAAAGCTTTCGGCAAGCTGAAGGAATACTTGGCTCATCCACCAGTGCTCAGCCAAACCACGCCAGGAGAGGATTTGACTGTCTACTTGGAAGTGTCACCCAATGCGGTGTCCTTCGTGTTGACCGGAGTAGAAGGAGTTCAACTCCCGATTTATTATGTGAGTAGAGCCTTTCGGGGGGCAGAGGTAAGATACCCTCGAACAGAAATGCTAGCATTCACACTAGTAATCACTGCCAGACGTTTGAGGCCCTACTTTCAAGCTCACAAAATAAAAGTCCAAACTGATATCCCCTTGAGAAAAATATTGCAGAAGCCAAATACGTCTATTCGGATGACTAACTGGGCAATTGAGCTGAGCGAGTTTGAGATCGAGTATCTCCGACGCGCCGCAATCAAGGGCCAGGTATTAGCAGATTTTGTGGCCGAATTCTCAGACTTTCTAGAAGAAATGGTCGTCATGCCCCGAGGCAAGCCATGACAGATCTACATTGACGGTTCGTCCTGCCGATCCGGTGGAGGAGTAGGAGTGCATATAATAATAGACTCAGGAGAAAAACTTGTTTACGCGCTCAAGCTCGGATTCAAAGTCACCAATAACGAAGCCGAGTATGAGGCACTCTTGTCAGGTCTAACGATTGCCAAGTCTTTCGGTGCAATTGAAGTTGAAGTAAAAGCTGACTCTCAGATTGTGGTGGGGCAGGTAACCGGACAGTTCCTCACGAAAGGGGAAAATCTAAAAAAATATCCCTAGCGGGTAGGAGAAGAGTGGGACCTCTTATAATATTCTACCATCCATCAGATTTTGAGAGGAGAGAACCAAGAAGCGGATCGGCTAGCCAAAGTTGCCCCTTGGCAAGAAGAAGTTTCACTCCAAAATCATGTGGTGATTCGAACCATTGATGTAGCAGCAGTAGGAATTCGGGTGTCAGCTATTGAGGTCCTACAACCCCCAGCATGGGCCACGGATATTTTAAAGTTTCTTCAAGAGGGAATCCTTCCGGATGACCAGGAGGAAGCCTGAAAAATTAGGAATCGAGCTGCTCGATTTACTTTGGTTGGAGTTCTATACAAAAGAGGTTATGCCGAGCCTCTATTAAGATGTATCTCCTTCAAGCGAGCTCTGTACGTGGTAGCAAAAATACATGAAGGAATTTGTGGGAACCATACGAGTGGAAGGGCATTAACAGCACGAACTACCCCGGCAGGATACTATTGGCCAAACGCTCAGAGGGATGCCGATGAGTTTGCCCAAAAGTGCCTCAAATGCTAGGAAAACGCCCCTAT
The DNA here is from genome assembly GCF_001411555.2 of Juglans regia. Taxonomy (NCBI): domain Eukaryota; kingdom Viridiplantae; phylum Streptophyta; class Magnoliopsida; order Fagales; family Juglandaceae; genus Juglans; species Juglans regia. Next base: position 31,883,361 of record NC_049907.1, on the reverse strand, counting down.
TCCTCATTGCCCCCCCGAGAAACTCACTTCAGCCACCGCCCCATGGCCTTTCGCGCAATGGGGGTTGGATCTCATTGGCCCCCTCCCTACGGGAAAAGGAGGAGTAAAATTTGTAGTTGTGGCAGTGGACTATTTCAAGAAATGGGTGGAAGCAGAAGCTCTAGCAATGATTACGGCTCGGGCGATTACAAACTTCCTCTGGAAATCTGTAATCTGCCAATTCACAATTCCCCAAAGCTTCATCTTTGACAATGTGAGACAGTTTGATTGCTCTCATTATCGAGAATGGTGCTCAGAATCAAGACTAAGTACTTTTCGCCAGGACATCCCCAAGCCAATGGACAAGTGGAAGCAACCAACAAAACATTACTTGACATTCTGAAGAAGAAGCTGGGAGGACAGAAGGGGGAATGGGCTGAAGAACTTCTGAGCACGTTGTGGGCATTCCGAACCTCAATAACAACCCCAAAGGGGGAGACTCCCTTCTCCCTCATTTATGGAACAGAAGCCATGATACCGGCTGAAGTTCTGGTACCCCAAACTGGGTCCCAAGTGGGAAGGGCCATATCTGGTAACAGCAGCCGGAAGACTTGGGTCATATCGACTTAAGGATCATGAAGGACACGAGCTGCCACACCCATGGAATGCTGAGCACCTAAGGGAGTACTTTGTATAACAAAAAAAAGGCAAAACTCGAACAATGTAAGACTGTGATTAGTTGAAATTTTATGGACTGATTTTGAATGTTGCATTGTTATGTGTCTTGCGACAAGACTAAATCAAATAAGCCCGGTCTCTAGATCGGCCATGAAGTATAAAGCATAGGAATCGAGCCATGAGCTCTGACCTGCTAACAGCTATTCTCAACGCAGTCTAGATGACTTGCCGAGTTTCATGCAAAAACGAAACGCATTGGTGAGGGAGCAGGGCCCTCGGGCCTGTTGGCGTCAAATCTCACTGAAGAGAGTGGTGTGCGAGATTCTCCAGTTTAGATGGGTACCGTGGAGGTACCCCTGCAGGGTGGTTGGTTGTGATTCTCTGCGGCGATTTTGATCTTCGTTAAGTCTTCATGTTTGCATGGAGTCATACCAATAACATGTGTGCTTCCTCCACTATTTTCAGACCTGCATGGGATTTTTTGGCGTAACTTTGATAACTTTATACAAAGTAATGTACCTCTAGTTTTGCCTGGGTTTGACTGACTCAAGGCTTTCAATCTTTCCTCCATCCTTTGCCAATCATGTTTCAGAGTTCTTTACTTGCCGAGCCTGTGTTAGTTCGTTTACCTCGCAGCAATCTCCGTTGTATACCGAGTAGATACTTTTTTAAGGTTGCTCACCCCAGCGAAAATTCTACACATTGGTCTAAATCCCTGTTAAGTTTTCACGCACATGCAAATGCATGATGACAATTTGTGTTCTGCTTTCTTCATTCCTGGACTTGTTGCATTCTGTAGTTCTTTTACTATGAAATCCCTGCTCAAGAGTTTTTATCATATAAAATCCTATTTGTTCCAAGCGTTTATTGAGTTGCGCGACATCATATTTACTCACGTGGGCATCTTAATCTACTGTTAATTTCATGTTCATCTTGAACCTGCTTTTACCGATGTATCTTTGTTCCCTGTTTGATTTGAATGTTGTCCCACTTCCATTGGCGCAGCCATGCCAGCTGTAAGAAACTTTTTGTGCCTTGTGCAGCCTGTCGGTTGAAGCTTTGTATTTAACCTTCTTATTAACTACTTTATGAACTCTGTGTGACGCGCCCATTGGGGTTTCCCTCATTTAATCTTCCCATTAACTGCTCCATGAACTCCTTGCGACGCGCCTGTTGGGGTTTCCCGCATTTAATTTCCCATTAACTGCTCCACGAACTCCGTGCGACGTGCCCGTTGGGTTTTCTCACATTTAATTTCCCATTAACTACTCCATGAACTCCATGCGAAGCACCTATTGGGATTTCCTGCATTTTTGAGTTTCAAGGGCCTAAGGTTTCCCATAAGGGACACGTGGACTACCTGGGAGGCCTTAGGGACACGTGGTTGCCCAAGGAGGTCTTGGGAATTATGGTACCCCGGGGGTGTCATTTGCTGCCTTTGCCTATAAAAGGGGCTCTTCCTTCTTCTTAAAGAACTCGTCCCACCTCGCATCTTTTCCTTCCACCCAAACTTGACAATTCCCATGGCTTTCTTCTTTCCTCTCATATTTTTTGAGGAGCGATGCCTTCTTTTGTGGTGCTCAGGTTGTCGCTGGTTATGGCGTTTCAAATACCAAAGAAGAAACAAGCTTCCCATATTTGTTGTCCTTGCCCTTTTGCTTATGACACCTTACTTGTTCTTGCCCCTTTGCTTACGGGGTCCTCCTCCGTAAGCAATGCATAAGAACTCACGTCCTACGAGTTCTGTACGGTGCTCATTCAAGGAGGTGGTGTGGCAGCCACGGCTAAGGAGGGCAGGAACAAATAGTTCAAGGGGCAATTAAATCTTGGGAGTTGATTTCTATTGCTCCCTACTGACCCTCTGTCTGTAAGAATCCTCCTCCCCCCTGCCCAACCTTGATCCCAATTAGCCCTTCAGAGATCTTGGGTAGGGTGCCGCTAAATCCCCTTCCCCCAAGAAAGATAGATAAGCATCTCTGTGGGGGAGATGCAACTTTGCCGCTGAGCATTTCAGTTATGCTCAGAAGAACCCAGACCGACAGGGCATCCATCTTCTTTAGGGGGAAGTCATTCTGCCGATCTGTCTGGCCATGGCGTTACCGGAGAGATCTTTACCTCGTCTGACCAGAGCTAGATTCTACTGAACGACTTCTTCTTTGATGGAGACATCGTACTACAGATCACCTTATTCTTATTCAGAAGAGATTTTCTTTTCGTTCTTGCAGCTTTTGCCAATATAATATCCTGCTTGTAATCCTGTTCGAGAAATAAAAGGACTTTGTTGTTTTTGTATCTATTTGCATTACTCATCGCCATTTGATGAGTATACAAAAGTGCACTCTAAATACCATATTACTAGACTAAAATGCTAAAATGTTAATAGAAATCATTTGAATTAATGTGTATTCTTGAATTGAGTTTCTATTTACTTTGGGATACTCCTAAGCAGATTTTTATGTTTAATTTCAGAGTCTATAAAAGAGCAAGTCCAAACCCATTCAAATTCAAAAGACTTTCAAGTGGGCAAGATGTTGGAACAACCTAAGAACTTTCAACGAGTATAGGACTCTTCAAATAAGAATAATGATGGGGTTTGAGAGTAATTCGAATCAGAGTCCAAAATGAGTTAGGAGACAGAATGGACACATGTTATTGTTTTAAGAGCAATGCTAGGTACAGTCCCCAAATGGGGACTGCAATGTAAGCTTAGGCTATTTTAACTTTAAAAATTTTTAAAATTACAAAATTATCCCTCCTAAAATGATGTTTTCTCTCATTTAATAATGTGCCTGCACATGCAGTCCCCACTTAAGGACTGCAAATAGAATTTCTCTTATTTTAATTATAACTTTTAGCACAGATATCGGATTGATGCGATTCTTGATGTGTTGGAAAGCTATTTTAAAGGGCTACAAAGTTGTCTCTAATAAGGATTTCAAAATTCGAACTTCTAAAGTGCATACGCGACTGTCACATTGAGTCCTAAAATTTAGACGATTTTGTGTAAGGGAATATGAAGAAATTAGGGTTTCTTTCCTACCTCTATTTAAGCACATCATTAGCACGAAATTGGAATGTAGAGAAGAGGGGAGACGGCCCAGTTTGAAGGAGGAAGATCTAAAATTAATTTCCATGGCCATCGTTTGCTTTATTTTTCTCTTGAGATTTTTGTTGTCCATTATATTTATGGGTAACTAAATTCTCAAGTAGGATTAGAGATGAACTTGCATATTTGATGATATTTTTAATTTATTCTTTATTTATGTATTTGATTTTCAACTACTAAAACTCTTTTGTTTTATCATTCTCAATTTATCGTTAATGTTTTCTTCTCCAAATAATCATAAAATTTATTCTGTTTATGGATTCAGTCATGCTTTTTCTATTGAATGGATTGGCTCTTTCATTATGTTTGGATCAATTATTTTTCTATATTGATTTAATTCTTTGCTGCAATATCGTTTCCTGAGTATATTGTCGTCGTTGGATTTTCTCAATAGTAATAATAATTTACGTATTTTAAAAGTGGTGAATGATTTTTCAAAGGGTTACATTTGTGTTGATCTTGGTTTATAAATATATACCTTTCGATTGGGAATATTAAGAATTGAGTTCCCAATTGAGTTATTCAATGAATTAAGAATAATTAAAATACCATATTTGTGCAAGGGATTCCCGAAGCTTTACTGTTTGTCAAACTTGAGTACTTTTTCCGTTAGTCACTTTGTTTCACTTTAATTTGCATTTAAAATTAATCTTTGTTTTCCCATTAATAATTTAATCTATTTCTTTAGTTTTTTTGTTATTTTTACAGTTCTTTTAATTTGTCTCTCTGTGGAATCGACACTCCAAAGTTGTGCTACAACTACCGCATTATTTTTTGGGCGTAATCAAATTTTGGCGCTGTTGCTGGGGAGACGGTAGAAGAATTGCTAGATGGGTTTTTATTTCAGCAACTGGTAAAGGCGGTAACTTCGTTCCCTCTTTTAGCTTATTACATTATTTTCTTTTCTTACCTTTCATAGTATTTTTAGTTTTTAGTATTTTGTTACCTTGCATGCACAAATATAGAGACATATTGGGTAGATTTGCTTGTAGGCCTGTGGAAGAGTCAGAATCAAGCTTTTTTAAATCGTTTATTTGACAATCCATCTAGTCCCGAGCAAATGAGTGAACACGAAGATCAACCCATTAGAACTCTTCATGATTACCTCCACCCTACACACACAACCACACCATCATGCATCATGTTTCTAGCTAATACTTGCCAACTGGATTTTAAAACAGGAATGATATAGTTACTCCCTACTTTTCTTGGCTTGGAAAATGAAAATCCATATGTGCACATTAGGGAGTTTGAGGAAGTAGTTGCGACTTTTCATAGTCTAAATGCAACTGATGACATTGTGAGACTTAAGTTCTTTCCTTTCTCTTTGAAAGATAGAGCTAAGAGTTGGCTATACTCACTGAGACCACGATCTATTGGGTCATGGAGTGAGATGACTCAGGTCTTCTTTAATAAATATTTTCCCCAACATAAGACCAATACTTTAAAAAGGCAAATATCGACCTTTGCACAAAAGAACAATGAGACTTCGTATCAGTCTTGGGAGAGATTTAAGGAGTTGTTGAGTATGTGTCCTCACCATGGGTATGAGAATTGGCGCTTAGTGAGCTATTTTTATGAGGGACTTATACCTAGAGAGCGCCAATTTGTGGAGATGACGTGTAATGGTGAGTTCTTACATAAAGATCCTGATGAGGCCATAGAATACCTTAATGAGCTTGTTGAAAAAGCTCACACTTGGACTGGACCTAGTGCTACTGAAAGCACAAATAGGTCACGACCTGCAGGAAACCCAAATAGTGGTGGAATTTACCATCTCAGGGAAGAGGATAGCCTAAAGGCTAAGGTTGAGATGCTCACTAGGGAGCTAGATGTGTTAAAGACTAAGGACTTAAAGCCAACACACGTGGCTAATCATGCAGAGTCTTTTGGACCATGTTTTTTGTGTGGTGGGGTAGATCACCTTGCCCAAGAGTGTCTCACATTTGCTGAGATGAGAGGGATGTATGAGGAACAATGTCCTTAGGTATGTACAAGAAGCCTTTTACACCTTATTCTGATACCTATAATCCGGGGTGGCGCAATCACCCCAATTTTAACTGGAAGTCTGAAAACCAGCCACCTGCACAACCCCCTAGATCATACCCTGGACCATATCATGCACCTTCATCTTCTAGGAATCATCCAGAAGACACTTTGCATGCTTTTATTGAGGCACAGGGTAAGACTAACCAAAAGTTTGAATATTTAATTACGCAGGTTGTTGAAGAAAACAAGGAGATAAAGAGCCAAATATCCAAGTTGATGAGCTCCTTGAGTGTGAATGAGCATGTCAAGTTCCCTTCTCAAGTTCAATCCATACCCCAAGGTCAACATATGACTCAAGGAAATTTGAAGGAGGTCAATGCCATTGTGACACAAAGTGGTAAGTCCTCATACATCCCAACAACTGATAAGCCAGAGGATGTTGATGAGGAACAAAGCAAGGATAGTGCTGAGTTGCCCAAAGAAGCCGAGGTAATCAAGAGCCCAGTTAAGGTACCATTTCCTCAAGCTTTAAAATCCGGTATGCGAACTTTGGATTCTAGCAATGAAATCTTGGAGAACCTTAGGTAGGTAAAGATCAATCTTCCTCTTTTGCATGTTATTAAACAAGTTCCTACTTATGCAAAAGTTCTCAAAGATTTGTGTACAGTTAAGAGGAAGCACCATGTTAAGAAGACAACATTTCTAACAGAGCAAGTTAGTGCTCTAATTGAGCAGCGAATTCCTCCTAAGTACAAGGATCCTGGTTGGCCCACCATTACATGTAATATTGGGAATCATGAGTTTGGGCAAGCGTTGCTAGATTTAGGAGCTAGTGTAAATTTGATGCCTTATTCCATTTATTTGTAGCTTGGTTTGGGTGAAATTAAGCCTACTTCTGTTGTGCTTCAATTGGCTGACTGTTCAGTTAAGAAACCAAGAGGGATAGTTGAGGATGTTTTGATCCAAATTGACAAGTTTTACTACCCTGTTGATTTTTTAATTTTGGATACTCAGTCGGTTGTTGACTCTGACTCTAAGATTCCTCTCATATTAGGTTGACCTTTCCTTGCTATGGCTAATGCACTTATAAACTGCATGAATGGACTAATGAAACTATCTTTTGGAAACATGACCACGGAGGTCAACAATTTCCACATCAATAATCAGTCTAAGGAAGATGATGAGTGCCACCAAACATACATGATTGACACACTCATAGACAAGGGAGTTCACACAACTCATGATTCTAATTCTCCTGAATATTTTCTTGTTAATTCTGAATTTGATACTATGAATGATTCATCTGACGTTGTTGATATTTGTGCTATTTCTTATGAACCTCAGGATTATGGCTCACATATTTGGCAATCGAAATTAGAAGAACTGTCTAAGAAAAAGGAAAAGCAGATTCATTCATGCATGGATAGTCCCAAATTGGAATTGAAGCCACTGCCCTTAGGCCTTAAGCATGCATTTCTCGGCCGAGGTGACAGTTTTCCTATTAGTACTTCTTCGAAATTAAATGATGGGAAGCATAGGAAATTTCAGTTGACCGAGTTGGAGGAGCTGACAAATATTGCTTATGAGAACTCTAAAATCTATAAGGTTAAAACGAAAGCATTTCATGATAAAAATATTGGTAGGAAGACGTTTAAGCCTAATGACCTAGTGTTCTTATATGATTCTAGACTCCATAAGCACCCAGAAAAATTTAGGTCTAGGTGGACCGGCCCTTTTGTAGTGAAGAGTGTTTTTGTAAATGGGGTGGTAGAAATAAAAGATTCTAAGGATGGTCGGATCTTTAAAGTACATGGTCAATGCCTTAAAATATTAATTGATAAACAAGTTCCAGAAGTGGAAGACATTACACTTGTGGATCCGGTCTATCAACCTTGACCACACCACGTAAGTATGATTTTTTTTATTTGTTTTGTTTTATTTTCTTTCTTTTCCTTTTTGTTTGCTGTTGTTTTCTTTGTTTTTGTTTGTAGATTAATTTCATTTTGTCATTTCAGGTTACAATCTTTGGTACTTAGCGAGCTATCCACGTCACTCATCAGGTGTATTCTACCCTTTTTAGTTACTCCCCATTCAAATCTGATTCTTAAACATTGAGGACAATGTTTCGTTTAAATTGAGGGGTGGTGGTGCAAATTCAGTATTTAAAATGCTTGTTGGAACTCTGTGGCATATTTTCATGTGTCAATTTTTTTTTAATTTTGCATCACACGTCATCCTTTTCACATGTGTACTCATTTTCATTCATAGCCATCTTCGTGAATTCATTAAACCCACCATAATCATTTTTTGCTAAGGCATTCACAGAATCTTTAATACACTCATCCAAGTTTTGTGGTAAAATGGTGGTTTGACACATGTAGCTAGATAACTCTTTTGCTTAAGTATTAATGTGAGTTTTGGAGAGGATTGAGAGTCTACAAATGCAATAAATTGTGATAAGCGTTCATTGATATGTTGACTTGGACACTTCTTTTGAGAATATCATTACATGGTTTGTGGTAAGATGGTGGACATACTTGGTGATATGAACCCGCGGGAAAGGAATCCCTTGAACCCACAGTCAATTTGAAAACTTCCCAAGAAAGCCAAAATCAAGTCTATGGATGGAGAATCTAGACCCGATGAGAACTCGTTTCAAGAACCTAGATTATATTAAAATCTAGACCCATTGAAGAACCCGTCTCAAGAACCCAGATTACAAAGGAGGAACGCCACAAAGGTTGTGATTTACCTTTGATAAGTTCAAAAGTTCAATTAAGAACAAGAGGAGTAAAACTCAACTCACAATGAATAAATTCATCAAATTTCATAAACTTCATAATCTGATTAGAATGAGGCTACATAGAGTATTTAAAGGAAAACCTAATGAAACCCTAGCCAAAATAAACCCCCATCTTCCAAAAGTGCCCCTGTATGAACAGTGCCGCGGCTACAGTGCCGTGCTACAGTACTCGGCTACAGTAACCCTAACCCTAGTTCAATAAAATAATAACTTTCCCAACATGCCCTTGCATAGGCCTCCTTAAGTGCTTCCCATAATAAACTCAATTATTCTAAACTAATAAAATAAGTTCTTTAAATGAATTAAATAAGTTGAAACCCTTCAAAAGCCCAAAGCCTTTAAGTCTTGTCGTTGCCTTCTTCCGTAGCTGATCAAATGAATTAAAACAGGATCCTCATCCTTCAAGCCCCATCTTGAATGTTGGCCTCTTGCTAAACTTATCCCAGGTGGATTGCATCAATCCTTGCATTGTCTCTTTGATCTTCTTGGCCCATCTGGAAGTTGCAAATGATCTTTAAGACTAGGCTCATCTTGGTTCCCATCATTCCCCCTCTCCTCAAAAGGATTCGACCTCGAATCTCCACCTGGATCAAAGGGAAAGTGGTTAGTCCCATTGAAAATAGTAGAAACATGATACTTACCTGGAAGATCCATTAGATATGCATTTTCATTAATTTGTTCAAAAATTTGGACTAGTCCATCCAAGCTACCCATATCATCAACTGGTGAAGATTTTAAATCTAAAGGAGGAAATTGATTAAGTCTATAAACAATTTCAATTGGTGAAAATTTAGTAGTGGCATGAACATTCCAATCATATGTAAACTCAATGAATGGCAAAGAATACTCCCACAAATGTTCATGAAGCACATCTAAAGTCTTCCTCGAACCAAAATGACCACTCCAATATGCAAACTCAATGAATGGCAAATAATACTCCCGCAAACGTTCATGCAACAAGTCAATGAATGGCAAATGATACTCCCATAAACGTTCATGCAACATTTCTGAAATCTTATTTTCACCAGAATGACCACTCCAATTATATGCAAAATCAATGAAATACAAATGATACTCCCGCAAACGTTCGTGTAACACATCTTTGAAAAGCAAATGATATTTCCATAAACGTTCATGCAACACAACAAAAGTCTTCCTTACACCATGGTTACCCAACAAACCAGCATGTCCGTCACACACAAGCAACTTACGCATAAAACTAGTAGGCACACAAAATCTATTCATTCTAAACAAGTACCAATCTAGTTTATAGAACTTACCAAAAGATGCATTCTCACATGTTCCATACACACTAGCAAAGTCATCATTATTAGCATGCAATTCCTTATCATATTCAAATCTCAACAATTTCGCGTCTAAAATGAAGACAAGGACATACCTTCTTGCTAAAGCATCAACCACAAAATTTTTCATACCTTGTGTGTATTTGAATACATGAGGAAAAGTCTCAATACAATCCTCCCGCTTAGGATGCATTCTAGTCAACAACTTACCTTGTCCCTGTAAGTGTGTCAATGATTCTTGTTTTTCCAAGAAAGGTCGATTAAGAATTGCCGCACCTGGCATAAAATTAATGTAGTGCTCTATCTCCCTAATAGGTGGCAATCCACTAAACACACCACTTGGAAACACGACCTCATATCCCTGCAACAAAGAGACAACAATACTAGGCAAACATATGTCAAGTTCGTTAGGATTAAGACTTGCCTTAGCATAAAAACTCACTTTTCTCTTTGTTTTTCTCTCACTTTCTTCACACTCTCTTTTCTTTCCACTCTCTTTTTCTTTTTCACTCTCTTTTTTCCTTTCACACTCTTTTTTCTTTTTACTCTCTTGTTTTCTGTCACTCTCTTTTTCTTCATTTTTTTTGTACTCTCGACCTCACAATTATTTTTCAACTCATTCTCTCTTGTGCTTGAGGTCTTATTCTCACCCTCTTCTTTTTTCTCTCTCATTTTTCTCTCTTTCTCCATTTCGGTCTCACTATTTCTTTTCTTCTCAATCTCATCTTCACTCTTGCTTTTCAGCTCAATCTCACTTTCACTTTCACTCTCACCTTCACTCTTGCTTTTCAGCTCATTCTCACTTTCACTCTTGCTTGTATGCTCAATCTCCTTTTCACTTTTTCTTTTTTGATCACTCTCAGTTTTACTCATTCTTTTTTTATCACTCTCATTTTCACTCTTTCTGTTTTGAGCAACCTCACATTTCAGCTTCAATTGATCCCCATGGACCTGTGTTGGAGTTAAAGGAGCAAGTTTGATTGTTTTTCCATCTTTTTCAAAACTGTACATGTTCCTTAACCCATCGTGGATCACCTTCCTATCATACTGCCATGGCTTCCCCAACAAAATATGACTAGCATGCATAGGCACTACATCACAAAGCACCATATCCTGGTATTTCCCAATTGAAAAAGAAACTAGCACTTGCTTATTTACCCTAACCTCCCCACAATCACTCAACCACTGCAACATGTACGGTCTAGGGTGTTTCAAGGTACGTAAATTCAATTTCTCAACTAAAGTAGTGCTAGCCAAATTAATACAACTCCTCAAATCAATGATCATACTACATACCTTGTTGTTGATGTGGCATCTAGTATGAAAAATATTCTCACTCTGCTGCTCTATATCATCCATCTTAATTTGTGTACTGAGCGCACGCCTAGTAACTAGAGCATCACCAATCTCTTCTTTCTCATGCCAATTTTTAACACTAGACTCACGTCGCCTCCTATTTCTTCCACCTTGCAGATTTCTAATCACAGCTTCTTGATTATCCATACTATCCCTCACTTCACCCAACACCAAGTTCAACCGCTCAAACTGTTGTTGCATGGCTTGCAACATAAAGGATGAGTTCTCTTCCACACCTTTTGATGAGTCACTTCTATGAGACATCATAATATGCTGCACAAAAAGAATGTTAGTGAAAAACCTCACACACTCCCTTACGTGTTTACACTCGAATAATGGCACTCCACTCGTGTTTCACTCTTAATGGCTTTTTCCCGATAATAGTCTTACATCCTCTTGCCTTTTACCTCAATAGTTTTCCCGCTCAAGTTCTTTAAGAACTAGTTGAACTAAATCAAGACAATACAACCTTGTATTATTCCAACCAGTAATATAGATCAAAGAAACAAGGAATGAAACAAATGACACGAGACTCAAGGAATTTATACGAGGGAAACAGTAATTATAAAACAAGATACCAACTAGAAAGATGTATTCAGCTCCTATGATGATAAAAACTCAATCAACAAATACTTTCTTTCTCTTTGTTGTAACTATGTAGCAACGATGAATACGCCACCTTCTCTTTTCCTCTTCTTCTTCTCTCTGTTTTTTTTTTTTTTTCGAATTTTCTTTTCTTTTCTTTTCTTTTCCTTTCCTTTCTTTTCTTTTCTTTTCACCAACTGATTTGATCACAACCAAGAATAAGCAGTAGAGAAAACCCTAACAATAATTGAAAAACCCAAGGGCAAGTGATATACGACAACCCCTAGAACAAGAGATTTCAGCCAACACAAACCCTAGAACAATGAATTTCAGCAACCCCAACAATAGTAAAGAAATCTGCCAGCCACCACTTTTTTTTTTTTTTTGTAATCAATCCTAGAACAATGAAGTCCTAGAATTAAATATGCTAGAAATAAAAGATAGAATCAGACCTGATTGGAAACCTTGCTCTGATACCAAATGATATGAACCCGCGGGAAAGGAATCCCTTGAACCCACAGTCAATTTGAAAACTTCCCAAGAAAGCCAAAATCAAGTCTATGGATGGAGAATCTAGACCCGATGAGAACTCGTTTCAAGAACCTAGATTATATTAAAATCTAGACCCATTGAAGAACCCGTCTCAAGAACCCAGATTACAAAGGAGGAACGCCACAAAGGTTGTGATTTACCTTTGATAAGTTCAAAAGTTCAATTAAGAACAAGAGGAGTAAAACTCAACTCACAATGAATAAATTCATCAAATTTCATAAACTTCATAATCTGATTAGAATGAGGCTACATAGAGTATTTAAAGAAAACCTAATGAAACCCTAGCCAAAATAAACCCCCATCTTCCAAAAGTGCCCCTGGATGAACAGTGCCGCGGCTACAGTGCCGTGCTACAGTACTCGGCTACAGTAACCCTAACCCTAGTTCAATAAAATAATAACTTTCCCAACATGCCCTTGCATAGGCCCCCTTAAGTGCTTCCCATAATAAACTCAATTATTCTAAACTAATAAAATAAGTTCTTTAAATGAATTAAATAAGTTGAAACCCTTCAAGAGCCCAAAAGCCTTTAAGTCTTGTCGTTGCCTTCTTCCGTAGCTGATCAAATGAATTAAAACAGGATCCTCATCCTTCAAGCCCCATCTTGAATGTTGGCCTCTTGCTAAACTTATCCCAGGTGGATTGCATCAATCCTTGCATTGTCTCTTTGATCTTCTTGGCCCATCTGGAAGTTGTAAATGATCTTTAAGACTAGGCTCATCTTGGTTCCCATCACTTGGGATATGACGAAGGTCAACTTAGGATCAACGTTTGAGCTTTTCAAGCTAACCCTTTCCATTATAGACCCCTAGTAGCCAACTTTGAGCCAATAAACACATGTAACATTTTCTTTTCATATGCCCACATGCATGCCTCTCCACATTAGAATATAGCTTATACACTAATTTTTCCTATCCTTGTTACTTCCAAGTGTGTACTAGATGTGAAATTCTTATTTTTGAAAGGAATAAAAAAAAAGAGAAAAAAAGGAAGAACACGAGTTACAAGGTATTCAAGTGAGTGAGATTCAAAGGCAAAAATACCAATGTTGGGTAGAAATAGCAAAATACCAGGGTGACATGTAATTGATCACCAAATTATAAAAAGAGAATGATGAAAAAAAAAAGGAAAAGGGAAAAGAAAAAGAAAAGAAAAAGAGGTATTATTTGATGATTTGAAAGGTTGAAGAGTACATCAAGTGAGAAGTGTGGTCTACTGAGATATTTAATAAGTTTCCCTTTGTATGTACTTGGAAGTTTTTGAATCATTTTTCAATTTTTTTCATATAGCCCCGAACCCAAGCCACATTACAACCTTTTGTGTTGACTGTTTTGATCCTAAGTAAGCTTTTGGAAAGAATGGTTGAATTCTTATTTGTTAGTGTTCCTATCATAAGATCAATGCTTGCTTGTTGCTTGTTCATAATTACCTAAATCTCTATGTGATTGTGTGTACACCATTTGTCAACTCTATAGAGAGAGCCCTTACACGAAACACTATTATACTTGTGAGTTATGGAGTTAAACTTTTTGCTTGAAACGTTCTTGATGTTGCATGTGTCAATGTTAGTGGTAAGATGGTTATAGCTTGGAGAACACACACACACACTCTGTGAATTGCTATAAGTAGATTGATCTTGATGGGTTATTGGATTCCTTAGTTTGTTTTTGATACGTGAATTTGGAGAATGTGAATTAGTGGCCTATTTTAATGATTCTCATCTCTTTCATCTCTTTAGCATAGAAATTGCTAGGGACTAACAATAAGCAAGTTGGGAGGTGTGATGAGTGTACAAAAGTGCACTCTAAATACCCTATTACTGGACTAAAATGCTAAAATGTTAATAGAAATTATTGGAATTAATGTGTATTCTTGAATTGAGTTTCTATTTACTTTGGGATACTCCTAAGCAGAGTTTTATGTTTAATTTCAAAGTCTATAAAAGAGCAAGTCCAAACCCATTCAAATGCAAAAGACTTTCAAGTGGGTAAGACGTTGGAACAACCTAAAAACTTTCAACTAGTGTAGGACTCTTCAAATAAGAATAATGATGGGATTTGAGAGTAATTCGGATCAGAGTCCAAAATGCGCTAGGAATTTTCAAGGACTTCGTTACTTGAAATGTTTGGCTTTTTGAGATTATTCTTTGGGCATAATCACCATTATTCCGCTCTTTTTTGACATTGTATTCTCCTTATTGCCCTATTTGTAACCCTGTTCGAGAAATAAAAGGACTTCGTTACTTTTGTACATCTGTTTGCACTGTTCTTCGCCATTATTCCTCTCTTTTTTGACATTGTATTCTCTTTATTGCCCAGTTTGTAACCCTGTTCGGGAAATAAAAGGACTTCGTTATTTTTGTATATATGTTTGCACTGCTCTTCGCCATTATTCCGTTAGATCTTTGCCCCGTTCTGTTGGGCGACTGACCTTGCATTGTGCGAAGGCCTGGCTTGCACATAAAGCAATTTTGCGTACCTGTTCGCTTGTTTCTACATCTTTCCACGAAGCTCAGCAAGTCATTTAGATTGCATTGAGAATAGCTGTTAGCAGGTCAGAGCTCATAGCTCGGTTCCTTTGCTCGATTCTTCCTCTCCCTCTTCGATAACATAATAGCAAGGGATTTAGTGGTCGGAACCTTACCCCAAACGGATTGAACTGGGAACTCACTGTATTCGATCTCCCCTTCAGGGCATTCCTAGCCAGTGCCCCTCACAAAGAAGAATCGCCGGTGTCATTCTTTTATCGAAGAATAACACCTCTCCAAGGTAGCGAAGCACCTGTTGATGGAATAGGACTGGAAGCTACAACAGTTCCCATCAAGCCAATTGATCTGGTACACACTCAGAAATTCCCAGGCAGTTAGGTCTGGGTAATCCTCTGAACCGCTCAAAATGATTCGAAAGGCCACACAACTGGCCAGAACCAAACGCCAGGCGTTAAAATTGAGCTGCGCTGGAGCAAGATTCAGGAAGTCCAAGATGTCACGCACTGGATGGCAGAATGGCAAGCGTACTCCAATAGAAAACATGTGGGGATAAAGGACCACCTTTGTCGACAGGCCTTGCTCGTCCACCATTGTGACACGGGATGAGGGAATTTCCAGAGTAGTCCCATCAGGAATGAGGAACTCTCTGCATAACGAATGAATACCGAGTCATGGCCGACGTCCACCGTTGGCCCATCGTAGTAGTTGAAACGGGCTTCGTTAGCACTTCGCTTAGTCATGGTGAGAGCAGACCGAAGAAATTGGAAGAACTCTCAGGTACTCAGGAAAACGAAAGGGGAAGAGCGAGATGAAGGCAAAAGGAAAGGAGGAAAAGAAGAAATGAAGAAGAAGGAATAAATAGGAACGGCGTGATAAATGGTCACATGTTCGAAATGACAGCACATGATTCGAAGAGATGCCTCGGCAACGGGAAGACAGCGTGACGTTTACCCACCACACGCGTACATAGAAGGAACCAATCCTAGGTGAAGTTGGCGCGCCATAAAGCCACATTAATTAATGGGGTCGGCGTTAATGATTACGGAGAAATCAGTTCATGTCACAATGAGCGGGCAAGTGCCCATTCACTTTCTATGTTTCTAGACTAGGGTTCTTTTAAAAAATAAAGAAAGAAGAAAGTCTTTGAATTTCCAGCTCACAAGTGTGCTAAAAATTCGCTGAGTACTGTGAATGGAGAAAATCCCTTATGTCGGGCCAAATAATGGGCCCAGTGCGCAATATTGGTTATATGGTTTGGGGTGGATTAGGCCAAGTGAAGGGCCGGCCACGTCACCTGGTCTGGGCAAAACAGGTAATACTTGGTTCAAGAAAACCCAGGTCGGGCATATTGACGGGGCAAAACATATGGGCAAAGCTTGGGAGAGAAGGGACACAGTGCACATTAATAGATGAAAGAGGCCCGAGACAAAAAGCATGCTGCGTTCAATGCGTCCCAGGACAGAAACCATGTTGCATTAAATGCATCCTAGAGAGAAGGCGTGCAACATTTAATGCTGCCCAGAGCAGTAACCATGCTGCATTTAATGTGGCCCAAGGCCCAAGCAATGTACAGTAAGGTTGAGACCTTCGCAGCTCGACAAGGTAACGACATAGGAGCTGCTCGGTGAAATCGACGGCACAAACGTATTATCCCCTGCTATGCAACACCCTACTATGGTGGGAGCCTAGTCGGTAACTATAAATAAAGGTCCAACTCACATCAGACTAGGTAATTGGTCAATCTATCACTAGTATTTTACATTATTATTTTTTAACTGTTGTTTATTATCTTATTCATCATACTGACTTAAGCATTGGAGGATCAACAGACCTCGAGGTCCCTCTATAGTGACTGTGCAGGTGATCGCTCGTATATCGAAAGTGTGAAGTTGCCTAGACTCGCAAAATACGACATCAACAATTTGCATCCAACAAATATTCAGAGAAAAGATCTGGAGAACATATTTTCAGAACATGCAATCGAAAACGTACGTATGCAAATAAAAAAATGTTAATATGAGTTTCAAATATATCTGTTAAATATGTCAATTCCTTATTTTAATTAGTTTGCATATTTAAAATGTATATTTGACGTGCACCCTCATATTTTCCATACCAATAATGCCACGAGTCAGTAGAGAGAGGAAATGTGATGATTGGGAATCTTGGGATGTGCGAATGTGATAGTTCGGGTTGTAGTATGCGGAGACGGAGCTGCGTTTTTATCGTTTAGAGTAGGGGTGTCAAATCGTGTTAACGGGTCGTGTTTGTGTCGTATCAAGGTATGTACATTACAGTTAATGGGTCGACACGAACACGACCCGTTAAGGATTTCGTGTCAAAATTCTAAACCCGAACACGACACGAGAAGATAACGGGTTGACACGACACGACCCGTTAATGAATAAGAAATAAATTGATACGACGCGACGCGACACGACACGACCCGTTCCGTTTCAACCTGTTTACGTTAATGGGTTGAACAGACACGACACGACACGACACGACCCGTTTAACTTAATTGATTTTATATAAATATTTAAATATTTAAATATAAATAATATCTATAAAAATGAAAAACTAACTACAAGTCTAAAATTACAATCCAAACAAATATGATCCACACAATTTATAATAATATTCATTATTAAAATTACATTTCAAATATAATAAATAAAACAGACAATGAAAATAATTAATGTTACAATCCCAAATATAATAAAAAATTAAAAATACAGATTTAAACAAATTTAGAACTTGATGAATGAAGTGGAGTGTCCTCCTTGCCGTTTAGGTCTAAGGGTATAAAGGTAAATTTAATTTTCTTAACGGGTCATAACGGGTTGACCCGTTAGTGACCCGTTAAGCAATCGTGTCTTAACGGGTCAACCCGTTTTGACCCGAACCCGTTAAGGCTAAACCATAACCCACTTTTATCGTGTCGTGTTCGTATTGAGTTAACAGGTCGTGTCACATATTGCCACCCCTAGTTTAGAGCACTCTTATTGGATTAATTAAAAGTTAAATTCATTGAAGATTTGGCTATTAAATCATAAAATGTGATCACATTGGAATATATTTGGAATTTAGCTACAGTTACTTCTAAAATTATTTCCAAATTTAAAAGGAACTATTCATTCATCAAATACATTTTATATTAATTATTTCTCTCTCCCTTTAATATCAATTATTTCTCTCTCTATTTTAAATGACAATTGAAAAAATATAATTAGAATACAATTACTAATTAATATATAATATTATGAATAGTAAAATATGATAAAATAAAACAAATTCATAATTAAAAAAATTAAAAAATTTTCAAAATTATTAATTACTCATTACTATATAATGAATAAATGGATAATCCAATGTGGAGATTTTATGTGAATAGTCAAAATTAAATTCATCTTATACTATTTTATTGTCATATAATGAGAAAATGGCTATTCCAATGTAGAAACTTATGTGAATGTAATAGCTAAATGTTAAATTCATCTTACATTCATAAAAAATGTACTTTAACTTTAACCAATCTAATGAGAGTGCTATTAGGCAGTTTGATTGTGGGTGATGATAGGTAGTTTTAGATAAAATTAAAACTAAATAAAATATTATTAAAATATTAATTTTTGATATTATTATTATTTTAAAATTTAAAAAATTAAATTATTTATTATATTTTATATAAAAATTTTAAAAAAATATAATAATAAAATGAGATAAAATAAAATAAAATATTATTTTTCACATCTCACAGGAGGTAAGAAAACATCTTTATCTCTTTTTATAAGCTATTTAGAAAATTTATAACCTCATTTTTTTTATTTATTTACATTTTTAATTTTAAGTCTTCTACTAGTTAATTTATTAATTTGAATTAATTTTGTTAGTAAGTACATATGTATTACTATTGAATTAACAATTAAAAGTGAATGTAAAAATAAAATCACATAGTCAATTTTTATTTATTTTAATAAATTTTACATAATTATTTTTTATTTTAATTTTTATTGTTCCCTTAAATTAGATGGAGTTCTAAGTGATGAAGGTTCAGATTGACAACTTGACTAATTTAATTATCTTTAAATAACTATTTTATATAATTAATATTAAATATTGATGATGTATTTTACTACTTTAAATATTAGATATTGTTCGATAGACTTTACTAATTATTCCAACGCACCAAATTTTAATTCCGCCTGACACTTAAATGAAAAAAAGATAAAACTGAAATGAAATAAAATTAGAGTCGTACGGGGACCAATAGGTGGAGGACAGAGCTAAATTGATACCAGTAATTTGGATCTGGATAAGTGTAAGAATTTTTTTCATATAATTTTTAGATAATCTTAAATATATTTTAAAAAAATAAAAAAATATAATATTATTAAAATTATTATTATTTTTTAAATCTTTATATAAAATATAATAAATAATATAATTTTTAAAATTTTAAAATAATAATAATATTAAAAAATAATACTGATAAAAACACAGTTCCGTCTCCGCATAAGTCAAGTCCAAGTATCACATGCACACTCTACTGCTGTGTTCTTGTATGTATGTGGAGAAAGGCTGACATCGAAAGGAAAGAAAGATGCTGCTGAAATGAAATAAAGCGTGTTCTGACGCCTACTATGACACTCCATCGCATACGACAATCCCAACCATCACGTTTCCGCTCTCTACTGACGCTGTGTTCTTATTTGTGCGGAAAGGCTGACACTTAAATGAAAGAAGATAGAGCTGAAGTGATACTGAGAAAGGTTTGGCACCTTATTCAATTATAAAATAAATTATAAAATTGTTCATAGCAATTAACAATTGAAAAAATCTAAATCGCACTCTACTCTTTGTGGAGTCCCCAGCACAGTGTGGGATGAAAAAAAAAAAAAAAAAAAATTCTTTACAATGTGCTGCGGCTTCCGGCTGCTCCCAAGCATTTCTCTTAACAATTAGATCAATTCTCCCAATGACTCGACAATGCTCTACACTAATGCTTTTGTTTCAATTCCAAGCGGCGCGTGAAGATGATACACCACGGCGTTCAGCTAGAGGACTCAAACCAAATCCCAAATATTTGGGAGGAGGTTAGACGAACAAAATCGACGCAAGAGGAAGTAGTGCGCGTAGCGCGGGACGTAATGCGCGGGACGTAGCGGGACGAAGTGCGCGGGACGTAATGCTCGAGACGTAGCGTTCGACGCGGGACGTAATGCGCAGAAACGACGTGCATACGTGCATGGACTGGGTCATAGCCGTTAGAGATATTTCGGCTCTATGTTATCTTCTGTTTTATCCTCTGTTTTATGATTAATTGCTGCTGCATTTTATTTAGTTAAATACGTGAGTCATTTCCCTTTTATTAGGCGTTGGCTACTGGTAGTGGCTTAGGTTGTTTCTCTGTTTCCGCAAGTTCTGTTTTAGTGTTCTGTTTCAGTGTGTAATCTTGGTTTGCTATTTAAGCAGCCTAAAGTTATCAATGAAGGAGCAGAAAAATTATCCCAGTAAAGGTGGTTCATCCTCACCCGAAGAGGACAATTCTTGAGTATCATATTTGGCATTATCAAGGGACCTAACATTGGCCTCAGAGCCAGGTTAAGCATGGGAACCAACAAGGAGCGTATTGAGCACTTGGAGTATGGATTGGGCGCTGTGCAAGAGGGTTTACAGAGAATGGAGGAGACCCTCAATCGACTTTCCAATGTATTGCTCACTAACCCGGATACCTCAAACCCGGGCAATCACCACCACGAAAACCCAGATGGCGGACGGATGATCGTCTCGTCCAAATCAGCCAAGTTAGAATTTCCACGCTTCTCTGGAGACGATCCAACGGAGTGGTTCAATCGGGTGGAACAATTTTTTGAATATCAGAATACGGCAGAGAACCAAAAAGTTCCCATGGCTGCGTACCACCTTGAAGGGGAAGCCAACCAATGGTGGCAGTGGCTTCGTAGGACGTTACGTGAAGAAGGAAATGTGATATCTTGGGAAAAATTCGAAGAGGAATTATGGGCTCACTTCGGGCCGTCGGGATGCGAAGACTTTGATGAAGCTCTCTCACGGATCAGGCAAACGGGAACATTGCGAGACTATAAACGGGAGTTTGAGAAGCTAGGCAATAAGGTACGTGGATGGACGCAAAAAGCTTTAATAGGGACATTCATGGGGGGCTTGAAGGCGGAGATTTCTGATGGGATAAGGATGTTTAAGCCGCAATCCCTCAAGGAGGCCATTAATTTGGCACGAATGCGGGACGAACAGCTTGCACGCCAGCAACGGTTTGTGCGATCACCACTCACAAGAGCTCCACCAGTCTTTCCACCAACCACGCGTATAGCCCCTGCTAATCCTGCAACTCCAATCCGACGTTTAACATGGGAAGAAATGCAAAAGATAAGAGCTCAAGGTCTCTGTTTCAATTGCAATCAACGCTTCACCGCTGGGCATAAATGTCAAAAACCACAGTTACTGCTCTTGGAGGGGCATACGGATAATGTCATATGCGAAGATATTACTGATCAGCAAACATTGGAGGAAGACCAAGGTGGAGAAACAGGGGAAGTACAAGAACCTGAACAAGAACCCGAGATCACGTTGCATGCTTTAACAGGTTGGTTGGGTCCCAAAACCATGCGCATAACAGCGAGGATGGGTCCTCACGAAGTGGTGGTTCTGGTGGACAGCGGCTCGACGCACAACTTCATCAGTGAGCGTTTGGCGAACATGCTCAAATTACCAGTAGTACCCACGGAAGAATTTTCTGTCCGGGTGGCCAATGGAGAAAAATTAAAATGTCAAGGGCATTACGATCAGGTACGAGTGGAGCTGCAGGGTACCGAGTTTTATCTCACCCCTTTTTCTTTGCCATTAACAGGTTTAGATCTTGTACTTGGTGTGCAATGGCTTGAAATGCTCGGATCAGTGGTCTGTGATTGGAGGAAATTGACCATGGACTTTACTTGGCAAAACCAAGACCGCAGATTGCAAGGTGTAGACGTGCGAGCAATCCAGGAGGCAACACCGACTGAAATATCGAAAGAGCTCCGCCAAGGCCATGCTCTATTTGCGATATACATTCAGCCAACTTTGAGCAAAGCCTCACCTGCTGCGACAGTTGATGTTAAGCAACAAGAAATGCAGAGGATCCTTAAAGACTATGAGGACGTATTCCATGAGCCCTCAAGTCTGCCACCAGTGCGTGAGGTTGAGCATTGCATTACGCTCAAGGAAGGGACCGAGCCAATCAATGTAAGACCGTATCGATATGCACATTTTCAGAAGGAGGAAATCGAAAAACAAGTGCAGGAGATGCTGAATTCCGGCCTTATTCGTCCAAGTACCAGTCCGTTCTCGTCCCCCGTATTATTGGTCAAGAAAAAAGATGGTAGTTGGCGATTTTGCACGGACTACCGTGCACTCAATACCGCCACCATTAAGGATCGATTTCCCATTCCGACGGTAGACGACATGTTAGACGAATTACATGGCGCTTCATACTTTACCAAGCTCGACCTAAGGTCCGGATATCACCAAGTAAGAGTAAATCCTCCCGACATTCTCAAAACTGCATTTCGTACTCACAACGGTCATTATGAATATTTAGTCATGCCGTTTGGTCTATGTAATGCACCCTCTACGTTCCAAGCCATTATGAACTCTATATTTCGACCTCATATTCGAAAGTTTATTTTAGTCTTCTTCGACGATATTCTCATATATAGCTCTACTTGGAAGAAGCATGTGACGCATGTAAAACAATCCTTGGAGATTTTGAGGCAACAACAATTTTTTGCTAAGGCCAGCAAATGTGTATTCGGCCAACAGGAGCTAGAGTATTTGGGACACATTGTTACGCCTCAAGGAGTGAAGGTCAATAATCAGAAAATTGCTGCCATGGTAGCATGGCCTACACCAACTAATATTTTTGAATTGCGTGGGTTTTTAGGCTTGACAGGATATTACAGAAAATTTGTTCGAAGCTATGGCATCATCGCTCGACCCCTCACCAACCTCCTCAAGAAAGGGCAGTATGTATGGAGCGAGGAAGCCAAAGGAGTCTTCGTCAATCTTAAACGTGCGATGACTACCACCCCTGTTTTGGCCATGCCAAATTTTGATGAGACCTTCACTATAGAAACGGACGCGGCAGGGGAAGGAATAGGCGCAGTCTTAACGCAACAAGGCAAACCCATTGCCTTCATGAGCCGTGCACTGGGAGTTACAAAAAAATCATGGTCCACCTACGCCAAAGAAATGCTTGCTATTGTGGAGGCGTTACGCACATGGCGACCATATTTATTGGGGAGGAAATTCTTCATCCAAACCGACCAACGCAGCTTAAAATATTTTCTGGAACAACGTTTGGCAACACCAGAGCAGCAAAAATGGGTAGCCAAATTGCTAGGCTACGAGTATGAAATCACCTATCGCCCAGGTCGTGAAAATTCTGCTGCGGACGCCCTTTCACGCAAGCCCAACAGTTCGGTCCTCAACCACATCCATTTACCCACCGTAACTATATGGGATGAAATTCGGAAGGCGTACAAAGGAGACCCATACATCCAGGCAATCACGCAAGTGACCCAGAATCAAAACGAAGGGCCCTATACACAACGCTAGGGGTTACTTTTCTTCAAAGGCAGGGTACTCATTCCTTCCCAAGGAGAATTACGGGAGCAGTTGCTCCACGAGGCTCATGACACAAAGATCGGAGGGCATTCCGGCGTATTGCCGACTTTCAAACGCTTGGCAAATCAATTTTACTGGCCGAAAATGTATCAAGCGGTAACCGAATATGTTAAGCACTGTGAAGTATGCCAGAGGATGAAAACCGAGACACTCTCACCTGCGGGACTTCTCCAACCGTTGCCCATTCCTTGCCAAGTTTGGGATGATATCACTCTTGACTTCATTGAAGGATTACCCAAGTCCAACGGCAAAGATACTATACTGGTGGTAGTGGACAGGTTAAGCAAAGCTGCACACTTCCTCCCGTTAGCTCATCCATTTACGGCTAAAGGTGTGGCTGAAAAATTTGTGGCAGGAGTTATCAAGCTGCATGGCTTGCCAAAATTGATCATTAGTGATCGTGACCCGGTTTTCATTAGCAGGTTTTGGCAGGAATTTTTTCACATGTCAGGCACAAAATTACAGCTTAGCTCCGCTTATCATCCGCAAACCGACGGACAAACGGAAGTCGTTAACCGCTGTGTAGAGCAATATCTTAGGTGCTTTGTGCATCAATGGCCGCGCAAATGGAGTGCCTATCTACCTTGGGCTGAGTTATGGTATAATACAACGTATCATGCCTCAACAGGGATGACGCCGTTTCAAGCTTTATACGGACGGCCACCTCCCACCATTCCACTTTATCCTACTGGTCACTCTTCCGTCCACGAAATTGATGAGCAGCTGAAAAACAGAGATGAGTTATTAAAGCAACTCAAAACTCATCTACAAACCTCCATCAATCGTATGAAACAAACCGCTGATCTTAAGAGGAGGGATGTCACTTTTGAAGTCGGTGACATGGTACTCTTGAAGCTGCATCCCTATCGACAACAGACAGTTTTTAAACGTGCCCACCAAAAGCTTGCCAGTAAGTTTTATGGGCCGTATCGGGTGCTACAAAAAATAGGGGCCGTTGCTTACAAGCTGCAGTTGCCAACCGAAGCCCGCATTCATCCAGTTTTTCACATTTCCCTCTTAAAGAAATTTCTAGGCGAACATACACCGCCTTCTATAGAGTTACCGCCTATAGATGATGAAGGAACGATCATACTTGAGCCGCAACGCATCCTGGATACCCGCTGGGTCAAACAAGGCAACAAGTTTGAAGAAGAACACTTGGTTCAATGGAAAAACTTGCCAGCTGAAGAAGCCACATGGGAGAGGGCTCAATCCTTGATGGAGCAATTTCCAAATGTGGACTTTGCGGACAAGCGTCCACCCAGTGGGGGAAGTATTGATACACCACGACGTTCAGCTAGAGGACTCAAACCAAATCCCAAATATTTGGGAGGAGGTTAGACGAACAAAATCGACGCAAGCGGAAGTAGTGCGCGTAGCGCGGGACGTAATGCGCGGGACGTAGCGGGACGAAGTGCGCGGGACATAATGCGCGAGACGTAGCGTTCGACGCGGGACGTAATGCGCAGAAACGACGTGCATACGTGCATGGACTGGGTCATAGCCGTTAGAGATATTTCGGCTCTATGTTATCTTCTGTTTTATCCTCTGTTTTATGATTAATTGCTGCTGCATTTTATTTAGTTAAATACGTGAGTCATTTCCCTTTTATTAGGCGTCGGCTACTGGTAGTGGCTTAGGTTGTTCCTCTGTTTCCGCAAGTTCTATTTTAGTGTTCTGTTTCAGTGTGTAATCTTGGTCTGCTATTTAAGCAGCCGAAAGTTATCAATGAAGGAGCAGAAAAATTATCCCAGTAAAGGTGGTTCATCCTCACCCGAAGAGGACAATTCTTGAGTATCATATTTGGCATTATCAAGGGACCTAACAGAAGATATCAAAAATAATTTACGGGCGGTTTAGATTGTAAGTTATGATAAAAAGTCGAAATAAGATAAATTAAAATAAAACTTAAAAATTAAATAAAAATTTATTAAAATATTAATTTTTAATATTATTTTTATTTAAAATTTTAAAAAAATTAAATTATTTACTATTTTTTGTAAAAATTTAAAAAAATTATAATGATGAGATGATATGAGATAAAATACTTATTATATCCAAATGAGACAATGATAATTTAGATAATACGTTAGATAAGATAAATTGAGATTATTTATAAATAGTAGTGAAATTATTGAGTTAACATGAAATGAGATGATTTTTAAAAATATGTACATTTGGATCTAAAAGTGAGATGACATGGTTTTAATTTTTTGAAGAATTTGATAATTGTGAATTCTATCAATTATTATATAGTATTTATAATGATCGAGTATTATTTATATATTTTTATATTAACTAATAGCAATTAATAAATTACATGTCCAAAAAAAAATATTTTAATCACATCACTAATAGCAAACCATTTTTTAAATTTAGATTAGTCAATAATTCTAAAATATCATAATTTTTATTATAATATATATAATTCTAATTAGAAATTAGAAATTATTAAATATCGTTGGTTATTGTAGCCCGAACCCATTATTTCAGATGGATAAATATTAACAATTATGGAACGGTCAGATCTTTGCATTATAGTAACAAAAATTTATCCTCCATTCGGGTTGGCATTCAATGGACTGTGAGGGACGCAACGTTACATGTTTTTTGAAAATGGAGGTGCGTAGACGGAGATGAGAAGTAGCTTAGGGAAAGGGGACAAAAAGCAAAAGGCTGTGCTTTTTTTACTTTCGGGTCAAAAAATTCCTGCATGTCAAAAATGAATGTGTCGTTATTTGAATACACAGTGAGATATGATATCTGAAATCATCTAAAATTTTTTATGGCCGTTTGGGTACAAAACAACTCTCTCCGTTCCAAACAAGTTTTTCATCATAACTCTCAGACCAAACTGAAAATTTTGTATTCGTCTTCTTTTCAATCATGATAAATCATGATAGGAGAAACTATTACATTTATATTTGTAGGCATATAGTTTCTATTAACGTTGTATTTCATACGCCTTCGGACTTGATTCTAGCAACTCAGATCTTTAGAATTGAGTCTGTGAAAATAGAGAATAAGGCAACTGGGAGAGGGTGGCTTTGGAGTCAAGGAGTTTCCGATGCCAAAGTCAGTAAAGTCTTGTACTTGAGAGTTGCTATTTATACCGGGAGTCTGAAAGGGAGATAAATTGTGTCTAACCCTATGGAGTTCGTATCCTTCGTATGGTTCTTTTTATCAGTCCTTTAGTGCGGCGTAGCTTTACGATGACATCATTAATGTGGCGTGTAGGTTGGGTAGTGATGCCATTAATACGTCATAGTTCCCTGATCCTGCTTTATCTTTGGCAGTCTATCGATGTTCCCATGTCAGAGGATCAATGGTTCTCCATCTTTCCCGCTTTGCCATGTACAAGTCTCCACGATCAGAGTGTGACCGAGATATGGCAAGGATCAACCGAGAGGAGCTTGGGACAGAAACTACTTAGAGGTGGTGCGGCAGCAACAGAGTCTAGGGTTGGGGAGGTCCGATATATACATGAGATTGAGGGTTGTGTGAAACTTTGAGGTTAACGTGTGAATATATAGGTGACAAAAAACAAACCCTAAAAGATAAGGGATGAAGAGACATGCAAGCATGGGCTATAGGAGTGGTGCGAAGTGGGGGCTAGGGGTCTTAATGGAAAATAGAACTCTAAAATAAAAAAATGGGACAAAAGAGTATGCACTGGAATCGGACGTGCCTGAGGGGCTATGCATGAAGTGTATATATGTATACACAGAGAGTAAGGAAACCTTAGAAAGGATGAGAGGAAGAAATTAAATGAGAGACATACATGCTATGGGTCTACATGATCTTAGGGCATGGGCGTTTGGCTCATTTGAAAAGTTTGGTCCACATCTAGTAGTACAAAAAAAAAAAAAAAAAAACGTGGGCTTTTTCCTGTGTTTCGGGTCTCGACTCAACTTAAAAAAAATACTTGCAAATCCCAAGTGGGTTTTTCATACATAAAAATCCAAAAATTTCAGAAAGCAGGCTTAGTGCATGGTTTAGGTGTTACATTGAGTCTCTTGAAGAGACTCAGTGAACTGCGGCATGTTGGCAAAGAAAGTTTGAAGTATCTTGTCCATCTTATTCTGTCTCTCTCTAAGCACGTCCATCTCATTTTGTTTCTCCCTAAGCACCCATATCTCTCCCCTCATCTCATCGAGCTGACTCTTGTAGTTGTTAGCATCTTACTTGTGTTTTTCAATTAATGCCAGGTACTCTTTCTCCCTATCTCGGTCATGTTATCTAGAGGACTTGGGGATGACCATTTCCCCTAGTCCTCTAGCATATCCCTGGTCTATGGCCAAGGACCTCTTGAAAGACAACTGATGCTACCTCATCAGTACGTCGCTCCGATTCTAGGCTGTAACAGTTTACTAGAAATTCATTGGTAGAATTTCTATTGACTTTAGGAATCTCGTAAAAACTCCATAAGTTTTTACGAATCGACCAATCACACAGGTTTTAGTCTGTCAACATAGTCAGTGTTATCACTCACTGTGGTGCTAGAAATATGAGTTTAATTATTTGAGGTAGCTAGAAGTGTCAGAATGCGTTATGGTCTATGCCATTAGACTCAGTGGATTATTTAGGATTTTATGGCGCAATAGCGTATTTTCATAATTCCGGACGAAACGTCTGTTGAAAATTGTGAAATTATTTTTAGGGACACTTCGAGGTTGAATTTTGGTAAACGATTTTCACAATAGGTTAATATGAATATTTAGGAATTTTTAGTGTTAAGTTTATGATTCACTTTTTTGGAGTGAATAGTAACCTCGATAAGCGCACCAATTGCAGTGTTTCAAAATCACAGTGTGGAGTGTCCAAATTAGTTTAGAGAAGTTTTATTTGGACACTTGGCAAGATTTTAGCCACACTTAGTGAATGCTATTAGACACTTGGCACAAAGAAGAACCATTAGATAGATTTGTGAAGGAATCAAGGTGTGAGATCATGCCACCTAAGCAAAGCTGTGTTTCATCTGTTCAACCAAATTGTGCCAGACCAAAGAGGGTTTCAACCCTAGCAAAACCCTAAATGGTTGGAATCCAATTGAAATCCCAAAAGCTTGGTTGAAACCAAAACCTTAAATGGTTTTCCCAAACCCTAAAGTTGGCCTCCAAACCCTTTTTAATCCGATTTCTAGCATTGTGTTTAATCACTTGATTAAATCACTTCCACATGCTATTAATTAATCAAATCCTTGTTATGACATCATTATTCAACCTTTTAAATCTTGGGAATTTGATTGGGCCAAGAAAAATTGATTTTGGGCCACGAAATTGGCCACCTTGGCAAAGCTTCTTGGAGAAGTTTCCTCCCCCACATGGCAGACCATCCACTGCCATTGGTTGCACCCAATAGTGCCTTGATGTGAAGGAGAAATCCACTCCATCAACCTCCATCTTTCACAGCTGCTGCAGGCAGTCTCTGCCCCTCACTATTCTCCACTTTATGTCACATAGCCACCTCCAATCAAGGGTCATTCCAGCCCACAACTTCCCCCTCCAGGAGTCTATAGTCGTGCAAGGCACTTTTCATTTCATTTTATCACTTCTTTTCCCCCGTTCTTAGAGAGAAACCCAAAAGAGCTCTCTCGGGCAGATTTCTGGGTCTTTTTGCGCGGCCATTTACAATCCCTTGTAAGTATTTTCGGACGATGATTTCTTCATATAAGTTGTTCGTATTTGAGTCTAGTTTCCGTGGATATCTTATTAATCTCATTCCATGCTCATTTTATTAGTCAAAAGTATTTTTAACCATAGAAAGGTCATTCTAGGCGTGAAACTGGAGAGTATGTCATGTTTTGGAAGTTTTGACCAAGCTAATGGACATATCTTGGTCCGAACATTTTATGGAGTGTTGTTAACATGTTTTTATGAATGTTCATTGAGGTTTTGTTGCTTGGATAAAGCTTTTGATGATAGATTTTCTTAGAGTTAGAAACTTGAAAACTGGAAGTGGAAAAACAGTTTCTGCTTGGTGAAAGTTTGAATATTTTGTGGTTTAATCTTATTCCAAAGGCTTTTATATTTTTATATGATGATCCTAGGCCTCTTATATACATGTTAGGATGTTATTTCGAAGATATTTAGTATTAGTTTTAAAGATATGATTTTCTATGCAAGAGGATTTCGATTAGGCCTAAACTTTGATGTTTTTGAGTTAGATCCTTGTTTTATTAAATTTTAGCCATGTGATTTTAAGTTTGATGGTTGGATCTTCTTTAGGACACATTTTTAAACCAGGAGATGTTTTAGTTTGAAGATCACATGTGTTTAAGCCACAGATCAAGAGATTGATCAAAGTTAGTGGAGAGAAAAGTTTCTGTTTTTGACTAAGTTTAAAACCAAAAATTCCAAGTGTTGTTTTGTGATTTTTGGTGGCTTTTGTTTGATGTTTTAAAGTATGGTTGATCTTAGGATGATGTTATAAATATGTTAGAAGTAAGATTTGATTTTTTGGAATTCTTGGAGATGTTTTTATTAAGGTCAAAACTTGTGATTTAAGGTTTATTTTTTGTTAAAAAGTTTGGGTCTTTTTCTACAAAAATTTTGGTGTTGATAATTAGCTTTTTCTTAATGGATATTTTTAAGGGTGTTTTTAAACTTAGGATAGGAAGATCTTTGTTACAAGATTTTGGTTTATTCATGAGTTTTGGAACTTGAAAGAATTGCAGCCAAAATCAAGACAAATGGCCTATGTAGGTTTCGGCCATAGTGAGTTTTTCATAGTTGTGATTGGTCTTAAATTTTTTTTGAGTTGATATTTGAGTTTGGGACAAAATTTACATGAGGAATGTAAATTTTGATAATTTTTGGAATTAGGATATCAAATCCTTAAGTTAGGAGTAAAATGGTCATTTGCCCACATGTAGAGGGTAAAATGGTAATTTTACTCTAAGTTGTCTATTTTCACATTTCTAATTGTTAGTAATTAATTTCTAACTTTTAGAATACCTTTTTACAGTTTCTC
Source organism: Juglans regia (assembly GCF_001411555.2). Lineage (NCBI taxonomy): Eukaryota > Viridiplantae > Streptophyta > Magnoliopsida > Fagales > Juglandaceae > Juglans > Juglans regia. Next base: position 31,852,849 of record NC_049907.1, on the reverse strand, counting down.
GTCTTTCGTGCTTTATTCTAGTAGAACGCGACGATCGAGGTAAGTTAGCTTTTAACTTACTATCAATTTAATGTGTATGTGTGATAAGTAAGGGAACTAAAGTGTATGTATGCATGTTATCATATGTGCCATGTCAAGTCATTACATTTATCTGTTACACAGAATTTATTTTGTCATGAATTATTCATCTGTTACACAAGATATTCTGTCACGTATTGCTATACATTGCAAGTATGTGGTGTTAAGTTAAGCATGCCATCTGTTACATGTATTTCATGTCACGTAATATTCATTGTCACATGTTACGCCATGTTAAGAATGTTGTCTGTTACATGGTATGCGATGTTACGATTACTGTTACATCTATGACATGTTATGAAATGTTGTCTATTACATTTATGTCTCAAAGTATGTCATGTTTGTCGTATTACGTTCATGTCACGTTATGCTACGTCAGGACTTCTGTCTTTTATGTCAAGTTCATGTTACGTCACGTTACGAAATGTCATGTATGCCAGTTAAGTATTCATGTCAATCACGACCCTAAGCGCTAGGATGGGGTAATATCCTAGTGGAACTCCTTTGTTCACGCTGGAGTGTCTAAATAGGTGTGAAATTCCCTGGGTTGACGAAGTACAGTCAACAGGTTGCGAATGAGTCCTAATTAGCTGGTCATCGGAGCGCGCCAAGCACTAACGCCGATGGTGCCACACATTATGTTACGTGTGTCCACAGCAAGTGTGGCACAAACCAATAAGTCATGGGGCCACAACAACTGTGGAGCATGAAGTATGGGGCCACAACAACTGTGGAGCATACACTACGTGAGACACAGCAATTGTGACACGTAGAATATGTGGGGCCACAACAACTGTGGAGTACGTATTAACGCACTCACAGCTGGTATAGACACCTGTGATGTGATGCGGTAATCGGCAGGGACACACGGCTCAAGGGGACCTGTGTAGCACCCATATGGTCACTTTAATGATTAAGTCTATTGAATAAGATTTTAAGTTCATGTATTTCACGTTCAAGTCATGTTTCAAGTTCATGTTATATTATGTTCAAGTTTATGTTCACGCAATCATGGTAATCCCATGAGACAAGAATATGTTTCAAGTTCATGTTATGTTATGTTCACGTTTACGTTATGTTCCAAGTTCACATTTATGTTATGTCATGCTCAGGTTCATGTTATGTTTCAAGTTCATGTTCAAATTATGCATGTTCACGTTCATGTTATGTTTCAAGTTCATGTTCAAATTATGCATGTTCACGTTCATGTTATGTTTCAAATCTATGTTATATTTCAAGTTCACGTTCAGGCTATGTTTCAAGTCACGTTCATGCTAAGCTTCAGTTTCAGTTTAAGTTATGCCCATTATGTTATGTTGTATGTCAAGTTATGCTATGATTACTTATGATTTGATTATGCATTCATGCTTTTACTGCCATGCATACATCATTAACCTGTGTGGAAGTTTTCCGTTAACTTGCTGAGATTTGTAATCAAATCTCACTATGGTAGTCCCAACTACCATTCCCCCCTGAATGGTAGATTTTGTTATAGGATCTGAAGGAGAACCGGGAATCGACCAACTGGAAATGGCCGACTAAGCGACGGTGCGACGTAGATGGTATTACAATAGTTACCTCAGATTACTACTTGTATTTGTGGAGTTCAATCTCCAGCACTCTTTTTATCACAACCTTATAGACTATTATTGTGATCTTAGTTGTTTAGTATGTCGTTAAGTATGGAGTATGTTTTAAGTATTTGGGATATTTTAGTTTGGTGCATAGTATTGCTAAAGAAAAAAATTATCCGCTGCGAATATTGCATAATGCTAGATGCATGTTAGGAATATTGCATCTTATATGTCATGAACAGGGGCAGGTAACCTTGTGTTGCATGTCTCGACACTTCAAATGTCCGTCCGATCCCAAGCGGAATTTGGGGGTGTCACATAGGCCATCATTCATCTTACCAATCATCTCTTTCTGCACATGGACAAAACATCTGATTATATACCACTTATAGTGCTATTTATGCATTTATTACATTCAGAAAGAAACATAGATCAGTTGAGACTGTAAATGTACTACTCACATAAGTATCTTCTATTGCGGCTGTGACAAAATTTCCATTATTCTTAGACCATCTGGTCTCTTTGTAGAACTCAACCATATTTGCCTTTTTAGCTAGCTATATGTGTGCGCAAATGTGAAAAGAAGGTAGTTGTATCAAAAAAACATTATTGTGGTGGACATGTTCTTTTTAATTGCTAAAGCTAGAGTAACCACACACAAACTAGTGCCATACAAATTGGATATAAACCTAACAAGTTCTAAACCAATGGTAGGGGCCTAACTATTTCTAAACCAATTATACTTCCGAGCGAGGCAAAACCAGATATATAGATTATGAATGTGCATGCTTCACCAACTCACCTAGTATGGACAATAACAAGAAGTACCCATCTTCTAAACTACCTTATGCATTTTCAAAGTTGTATCTCCCTCTATCACCCCACATTCCTAACAAGAAGTATATTTTGTAACCTTTTCGGCCTTTTGTTTTGGAACTCCCAAAATTGAGATGATCTAAAAAGCCATACCTCGTGGCCGGCGACCCTTATAAAAAGATCCGAAACAAATTAGTTACCTATATATAAAATAAATCAGCTTATGGATACTATCAAAGAGCACTTCTTATTATTTAATAGATGATGAGTCATTATGTTGCCTATTGTTGGGATATGAGCTTGCCATTTGGGATAAGTGTAATTTGGATGAGAATAAATTATTTGAAACCTAATACCTTCTACTCAAGGATCCGAACAAATGATTTACAGCTTGATGTGTGGTTAATTATGAGCCACTTACAATTCTCCCGATTTTGATGTGAGATTTTCTGTCATGCAAACCCAATGTTAGCTATGATAAACAAATGGATTTACCACAACAATAAGTAGACATAATAAATTGTAGATATATGGTTTAATTTGATAAAATAAATTGTTCCTTATATGCGTCACTTCCCCACCTCCCACACAACTGAACCCATACAAAGGGGTTGACCAAACTAGTCCCACCAGCCAGCACTTCTTTGTGGCTTCCATATGATATATATATCTTGTGCAAGTCATGGTGGAATGCGTTGAAGCGCTAATGCAATTGCTTGGTCACTGTCAAGCTGTGATTTTCGCTTTCCCAATTGAACACAAAGTCGCCCTACATTTATGCCATCATGTTTTTTGGTAAGTTAATACCATGACCACTTTCAAACAAGCGATATTAAATAAGAAATGACTTACCCGAATGCGTTCGATTAGCTCATCCTTATGGGCTTGTGGGACATCAAACCATCATGAGTAACTCATGTCACGGTGATGTTTAACAATCCAGGTTACCCGTATCATGAACAAGTTAGCGTTCTCATAACAAGGGGTAGTTTCACCTTCATTTATCTTCAAAAGTACTTTCCCGTGCATCCTCAATTTCTCAAACTCGATGCATTTTGTAGGCCCATGCCCACGTTTTCTCTGTGCCTGGTTTATTTCAGTCACTGTGGGGGCATTTGCAGCTGTATTACAAGATAACAAACTTTAGTGTTTGTAAGTTTAATTAATCTTTACACGAAATAACACATGTATTGTCCATTTGGGGGGGGGTTAGCGTAGGGCAATTTTTGGGCAATTTTGGTATCCTGATTTGGTGACAGTTTTGGTTATCCCGTGAATCACAGAATTTCCAAAATTGGCTAGTTCTTGTTGGTCTGCTAGGGTTTGCCCATGGAGGCCAACCTTCCCCCTCCCTCGTTGGGGGTTGTTGTGGTGAGTCAGGGGTGAAAAAGTTTGCTCAAGTCATGTCAAATTCATCGGGGCAGTCATTTAGGCTTCCTATGAGGTATCCGTTGGAGGTTGATGGTGAACAAGAGTTTGTTTTCTCTGAGGTTGAAATGTCGAAGGCTATGGAAGATTTCAGATTTGCTTTGGTTCTCAAGTTCTCTCGTACACAGCCTTCCATTAATGATATATGGTCTACTGTTGCGAAATCGTGGGGATTGCTTGAGGATCTTGTTGTTAGCTTTATGGATGACCTGCATGTTCTGATTCAAATGAGAAGCGAACGTGACTTCTTGCTTTCATGGGCTCGGGAAGGACGAAATATGTGTGGCTCTACCTTTCGGTTATTTCGATGGACTAAGGACTTTGACTTAGTAAAGGAATCTCCACTAGCAACAATGGATTTTTCTTCCAGCACTGCCTTTACATCTTTATCGTACGAACTGCTTACAAATATTGGCGACTTGATTTGGCCGTTATTTGGGTACGGACAATGCTGCACTTAATAAAACCAGGGCGTTTGGAGCAAGAATGTGTGTAAAGGTGGATCTATCGGAGGAACCTGGGTAGGGGTTTCCTATAATGATGTGTACGACAAAGAAAATATGGCATAAGGTGAAGTATGAGAAGCACGATTTTTATTGTTTCAAGTGTAATCGACTGGGCCATACTTCGGCAGTTTGCAGGGTTGGGGTGAGAAAAATAAAGGGGGATAAGGTGGTGTCGAAACCTTTGGTCAAACAGGTATGGCAGGAAAAAAATAAGACGTTGGAGACTGATCGTGTAGCGTCCGATGAAAGATGAATGTGCAGGGTGGTGCTTCATCTTCTATGGATGTAGTGGTGGATGGGTGTAGGAGTGTTGAGGATTTGGGTACAAAACCCATATTGCATGAGACTAATCTGGATGAGGAGGCTTGTGAGGAGATTGAATGTGAAGCTGATCCGTTAGTTGGGCAGGGTGGTGTATTAAAGCAGATGGAGGTTCCAAGAATTTCAGAACCAGTAATGATTGAGTCAGAATTGTTTCCTTTAGGAATTTTGGCTGATGGGGTGGTTGATGGTGGACAATGCCAGGTGGTTTATGAGGTTCTATAGTTAGAGAGTCAGTGTGGGTATTATGATAGGGGTCTGCTAATTGATGTGTTCAAGAGTATACGTCGGATAGGGAGGAGGATGATAGAACCATAGTAGCGATGAAGGAAAAAGCCTATGATTCAGATTTGGACCATCATGGCTCTAAATCTAAACGTAAAGACCAGTGTTTGCAAGGTGTCTGGCAATCACAACTGGTTGCAACTCACATCTCTAAACTGAATTTATGATTAATACAATTTTGGTTTGGAATCTTCGTGGCCTGGGACGATCTCGAAGACTTTAGTTAGAAAATATAGTGTGGGAGTTGTGGGCATCTTGGAACCCTTTCAGGATGCGAGGAAAATACCAAGATTGGCGTCTTATTTGGGTCTCCCTAAGTTTTGTTGTGATGAAATTTTAGGTGTTAGGGTTTGGATTTTCTGGAAGGAGGTTTATGATTTTGAGATGGTGCATATGAATAATCAAGCTCTTACGGGCTGGCTGAGGTTAGAGTCCTATAAAATTTTGGCAATGTTCGTTTATGTGAAATGCAATCAAATAGAGCGCAGAGACTTATGGGCTGAACTCGATAATGTTCAGATTAATGTTCAGATGAATGAGTCCTTGTGGTTGGTGATAGGAGACTTATGGGCTGAACTCGATAATGTCCACGATCGTTGTTGGCAATGTCTGATTTTAATGATTGTTTGGATAATTGTGGTCTTGTCAAAATGAGATTTCATGGAGGAAGCATGTCTTGGTGTAATGGCCATGAGGGATCGTCCCAAAGCTGGGCACGCCTGGAAAGGGTAGTGGTAAATATTGCTTTTCCTAACTTTTTGGGTCGGTTTATATGGAGTATCTCATGCGAATGTCGTCCGATCATTGTTCTATGGTGGTGCATTTGAGTTTGCCACAAGGTTCGTATGGTCCTTCTCCTTTTCGTTTTCAAAATACATGGTGTTTGCATGGATCCATTTTGAAATTTGTTGAGGATGTTAGGCATCAACCGGAGCTGAGTAGTGGATTGTTGAAGCTGGCAGCAAAACTTAAAAAGTTGAAGATTGCGTTAAAGCTGTGGAATAAAAATATTTTTGGTTATGTTAAGCTCTCTCTCTTAAGTCGTTAGAGGAAAAATTAGAGCTTCTTGATTTTTAGCTTCATGAGCAATATGATCCGGCAGTGGAAGTAACCTCAGTGTCCAAATAAAACTTCTCTAACCTAAGTTTTGTTTATTATAGACAAAAAGTTCTTGCAACCTTAGCATATGATCAAAATGGGGGATGTCACTATTTTTAATGCACAACTAACTACTAAGCTTTTTTGGGTCTCACCAGGTACTGAAGCTATGTTTGCAGATTTTGGTCATTTAATTGCCTTGTAAATAAGGGTATGTTTATAAATTAAACTGTGTTTTATGCTTAGAATATACAAATGGGCAGGAATGGGAGGTTGTAGATATGGGTTACTTACATGAGTGAGGGAGTCACGTGCTTTTTACATGTGGATGGTTAGTATCGGCGATTATGGGGCCATGCATTGTTGACTTCTATTATTTTGGTCAGCTCTATGTTTTTATTTGAAAACACTTGTTTCTTGTTTTTCCGTTGTTCTCTATTTTTACTTGTTTATGTGATTTATGTTTGGACTGTTGGTTGTTTTTTATGACTGGTATATGAAAACTCTAGGGTGCTTTACTTCTATTTTGTTGGTCTTTTGAGGTACACATCCCATCCATACAATGCTATTTCAGTGGCAAGGCTATTTATCTCACAAGCCTTCAAATTGCATGGTATGCCTGCAACAATTATTACTGATCGAGATGCTACTTTTACAAGTGGATTTTGGAAATAACTCTTTAGACTGTAAGGTATAAAGCTGTATTTCAGTTCTACTTACCATTCTCAATTAGATGGTCAAACAAAAATTGAGATACAATCAAAATCTTTGCAAAAAGAGCAACATCTCAAGTGAATCATCTATCATTTCAGCACCATAGTTAGAGTTGTAGCCGCCCATTGTATAGGCATAACCTATAAATCAAGGGGTTATTTTTCAACTTCATTCAAAAACAACCACAAGAAAGTGAAAGGGGGTGAAAAGTCAAGCATAAATGTGCAATCAGCAAAAGGATATTGAAATATGTCAATCCAAAATTTTATTGATGAACCATCGAGATTGTTTTTAAGAGACCTTTGCTTAAAGAAACTTTTGCTTCTCTTTACAAATCGTAGCATTTGCAAAACATTTTTCTAAGTGTTGTTTACTCGCAAGTTCTTGCATACTTGGGATTTTTTTACCTTAATGAATTTATTTATTTGATTATAGTTTCTTTAGCCAATGCTTTTCCTCCTCACACTTTTAGGTCATTGAAAGTGGATTGGTATTCTAGGTTAGAGAAGCTTTCTTGTTTGATTATTTCACTTGTTGTTACGAATGGCTGGCCTCTACGCCAGTTAGATTTTCAAAATGCTTTTTTACACAATGATTTACATGATACAGTATATATGCAACAACCCCAAGGGTTCATTGTCAGTAGATGGCCGAAAATATTGAGCCTCCAATGGAAATAAACCAAACAGTACATATCATATAAAGCCATTAACGAAAAACTCTGCAACAACAAATCTAAAAAGCTGCATTTCAATTCTGCTTACCATCCTCAATTCAATTATCGAGAAAGCAACAAACGAAGAGAGAGGAAGTGAGTAGGAAACAATAAGTGATAAGAGAGCATGCAAGTAGTAAACCCTAAACTCTAAATCCTGAATGCTAAACCTCAAGACCTCAAGCTCTCTCCCTATTAAAACAAGAAAGAAAAAAAAAAAAGGCGCTTGCTAAAAAATACAACTCAATATCTGATATAATACAGGAAACAACAGTCACACTGGCAGAGTTCTTTCTCGATTGTGTTCTGGTGGCGACTGGCGTGCCAAAGATCGTGCATAGCTTGACGTACATTGGGCAACCCGCATTCCGAAAAATACATCCAGTCACTTTTATAAACACGTAAAAATAGAGAACAAAAAAAAAAAGAAAAAGAAATATGCATTTTCAAATAAAAACAAAACATAGAGGTGACCAAAATTATAGAAATTAACGCATGGCTCTCAATTGTCGATACTCATCATCCATTTGTAAAATGCCATGCTGCTCAATGGACGAATCACCTAGCACGTCATAGACAAGGAACCATTTATCTTCTGGTACATAAAATCACCATATGCTATGACCATATATAAAAATAGACATAAAACAAAATTAATGATAATGAGAAGAAAACCCTTTCTAAACAACTATATCAAATATAGTCATGTATCATACATTTCGTAAATTCCTAATGCTCTAAACATACCACCCTCGTTTTGGAAGCATTGTATAACGCATGTTGCATGCATTTTTTATGCTTAGACATTTTATACTGTGATTTTAAAAATATTGCACTGGATGTTATTATAGAGATTACTATTCACTACGAGAATGTGAAAAATAAACTTTGCATTGTATAATCTTAAATATTCAAACAAACCTAATTGTGCAATTCTTTTATTGGAATTCTACCACGAAGTGCCTCGAAATAAGCAAATAAAATCCAATAAGTGTTTCGTCCAAAAACTGAAAATGAGATTATTACACAGTAAAATCTTAAATAATCATCTGACACTAATGGTGCATACCATATCTCCAACTGATACTTCTAACTACCTCAAATAAATAAAAATCATGCTTCTGGCACCATAGTGAGTGATAGCTCTAACTATGCTAATAGACTAAAACCTACACAATTGGTCTAGTCATGAAAACTTGCAGTGTTTTCATAAGGTTTTGTTTGTAAATGACCATTTGGATATTTATTTCATTTCACTATGAAAACTGAGTTCAAAATTTTTTCTGATCTGAGTTGCCAAATTTACTGATGTGGATGCTATATATTATTTTGCAAGTTTCATATTGCATGATTGTTTTCCACAAAACTAAAAAAATGCAGTTAAATAAGATAGCTATATCTCATGAAACTATCAACAACGAAAGTTTTTTTTATAGGTAATTATGTGCATGAACTAAATATGGATTCAATATATAAACTAACTAAAAATTATTCGTGTAATTGATAGCATAAATATAAAAAGACAGCGAGAAAGGTTGAGTTAATGGTAATATTACATTTTTCCCAAAACAGCTCATTCCAAGATAGGACTAATAGAATTTTTTATCTGCTCTCTACATGACTTTCTCAACAAGAATCGCGTTGCTTAATAAATTATATGATTAAGAAAATGTAAATGTCTAGTTACAGGTCGATATATGTTTCTTATTGGATTCAAGCTAATAAAAAAAATCAAAGCAGCACTTTACACGGCACTTTACAAGGCATCGTATTAAACACCAAAAAACATATGAGATGTTAGAGACCACACGGTAGCCATCACAATATTTCTCTCAAGATAGATCAAACCACTACTCATCAATGCACAGTCAGCAGAACAAAGATGATTCTAGAATAAAAGAATTGTAATTCGATTACGGGTTGTCTGTACAAATTAGCTAGAAAAGATTATCTTTATTCTATTTTTTATTTACTATAAATAGAAGGTCATGTGCATTGTAATGGACGAGATTGATATACAGAATTCTTCCTCAACTCACTGCTTTGCCTACCTTACTGCATTTTATTTTGATTTTACCATAACTGTTATGGTATCAAGAGCCATCCATGGCTTCCGAGAAAACTGATTCATCTGTCAACGATCCTCCCCCTACCAATACCAATAGTACTGGTTCTAATACCAATACCAATACTAATACCACTGGTTCTAATACCAATACCAATACCAATGATCTCAATACCAACCCTAAAGACCCATCCAGCCCCTACTTCCTTAATCCAAACAATGGACCTAGAACCCTTCTTACCACTCATCTCCTTACCGCAGAAAACTATCATTCTTGGGCTCTTACCATCCATAGATCCCTTCGAATCAAGAAGAAACTGAGCTTCATTGATGGTACGATTCCTGAATCTACTGCCCCAAACTCTGCTCTGTTAGAACCATGGCTTGAATGTAATGACATGGTTGTAACTTGGCTTCAAAATGCAATGTCCCTTGAACTCAAAAACAGTGTTGTGTATGTTGAGACTGCTCATGCCCTGTGGCTTGAGTTAGAGCAATGCTTTGCACAAAACAATGGCCCACAGATTTATGAATTGAAACAATCAATCCACTCTCTTACTCAAGGGGATGACTCTGTTAGTCTCTATTTCTCAAAATTAAAAAGTTTATTTGATGAACTTCTTAATTTTGAAATCATTCCATCTTGTGCATGTGGGGCTATGCAACCTGTCATTGCAAACCAACAACGTGACTGGATGATGAAGTTCCTCATGGGACTTAATGATTCTTTCACCAATATCAAAGCTCAAATCATTCTACTTAAACCCACCCCTACCTTGAGTGAAGTTTATGCTCTTGTTCAACAAGAAGAGAAGCGTAAACAGGTCTCAACTTCTTCCCATAGTCTCCATGACACCCTTGCTATGGCTACTAAATCCTATTTTCCATCCAATCGAGATAGCCCAAAATAGTTTGGTTCTCAAAGGAGAGAAAAACTTTTTTGCTCATTTTGCAAAATTTCTGGGCATTCTTTAGACAAATGTTTCAAAGCCAATCCTCCCCTTGAAAAACCCACTTGCACTCATTGCAACCTTGTTGGCCATACTGTTGACAGATGCTATAAACTACATGGCTATCCACCAGGCCATAAATTGGCTACTCGAAGCAAAGGTTCTGATCCATCAGCTAACCAAATTAGTCTCTCCAACCGAGAACAGATCACTGAGGACTCACAAGCTGCTCTTAGTAAAGAACAATATCAGCATCTCATTACTTTGCCCCAATCTCAAGCTACACAGCAGGCTGCTAAACAAGTTCAGCCCCTTGATAGATAAATGTACCTCTGCCACTATTATGTCTGGTATTTTTTCTTGTTTCTTAGATTCTCACATGGCACTAGCCTCTTCACAAAATATTCCATGGATCATTGATACGAGTGCAACAGACCACATGATTTGTTGCACCTCCATTTATACCTCTTTACCTACCAAAGTTGATTTTCAAGTCAAATTCCCCAATGGCACTCATGCTAATGTTACTCACAAAGGAACTGTTCAACTCAATCACAATCTTACTCTCAAGGATGTCTTATGCATCCCATCTTTTAAGTTCAACCTTCTCTCAGCCAAGAAATTAACTCACGACCTTAATTGTTGCTTTATTTTTTTTAATAATGCGTGTTATGTGCATGACCTTTTCTCTTGGAGCACGATTGGGAAGGGTGAGGCTCAGAATGGTTTATACAATCTTCAGTTGACATACGTGTCTCCCACTGCCCTCTCATCTATCCTTTCCAGATTTCCACAAAATTCCACTCACATTTCTGCTTCCGTATCTCTGATTACAATTTATGGCATTGTAGAATGGGTCATTTATCAGACTCACGTTTATCTTTGTTACAACAATACTTACCAAATCTGAAAGTTATGCATTATAATGTTCCTTGTTCTACTTGCCATTTTTGCAAACAACATCGTTTACCTTTTCTTGTTAGCTCCAACCTTGCATCAAAACCATTTAATCTCATTCATTGTGACATTTGGGGGCCTTGTTCTCAAATGGCACATGATAGATCCAAATATTTCTTAACAATAGTTGATGACTTCTCAAGATCAACATGGGTTTATTTAATGCACAACAAATCACAAACCAGAAACTTCATTCAATCCTTTTGTTCTTTAGTTCAAACTCAATTTCACTCCAACATTAAAGTAATTCGGTCTGATAATGGAAATGAATTTGCAATGACCAATTTTTACATGCAACAAGGGATAATCCATCACAAAAGTTGTGTTGAGAGACCCCAACAAAATGGGATTGTCGAACGAAAACACCAACATATTCTCAACGTTGCCTGAGCCTTAAAATTTCAATCTGGAATTCCCACATCTTTTTGGAATGAATGCATTCTCACTGCCACATACCTTATTATTAGAACACCTTCTCCCAATTTACAAAATCTGACACCATATGAACTTCTATTCCAAGTCAAACCAACTTACACTCATTTAAGAAATTTCGGTTGTCTTTGCTATTCCTCAACTTTAAAAACACAATCGCCACAAATTTGATTCCAGAGCCAAAGCTTGCATCCTTCTTCGTTACTCTTTTGGTGTTAAAGGGTACAGATTACTTGATCTAGAGGGTAAGTCTGTTTTTCACTCAAAAGACGTTATTTTTTATGAGCATCTCTTTCCCTACAAAAATTCCATTTTCACCCCTGACTCACAAACACCTTCTTCACTCCAATTCCCTTCTCTAGCCCCAGAAAACATTAATTCTTTCACTCATTTTCAAACTGAATCCATACCAGACCACACGGCAGTTCCAACCCTCCCTCAATTTGACCCCACACCTAACAACATACCATCTCCACCTCTCCCTCAATCTGAAATCATACCAGACCACACAACAGCCCCAACTCATCCTCAATCCGAACCCATACCAGACCACATACCATCTTCCACTCTTTCTCAATCTGACCCCATACTAGAAAACTTACCACCACAGCAGCCTGCCTTTACATCTCCTTCTGAAGATATCTCTTCACAAATACAACCTCCACCTCAACGCTCAAACAGACCAAAGAAACCCCCCTTCTTACCTCCATGACTACTACTGTCAATAGGTTACCATGCCCACTGTTTCTCCATCAAGCTCCAAGGTAAAAGGTAACTCATTCTCTCCTCATCTTTATTCCATAAATTTTGTCTTATGCCATGACAAATTATCACCCAACCATGCTGCCTTTGCCACTTCCATCCTTACTCACATTGAACCACACACTTATGCACAAGCTGTGAAAAGTTTAGATTGGCGCAATGCAATGGATAATGAAATTCCTGCTTTACAACTAAACAAAACTTGGGACATTATTGATCTGCCTATTGGAAAGAAGGCTACTGGTTCGAAATGGGTCGACAAATTAAATACAACTCAGATGGGACAATTGAGAGGCACAAGGCATGCTTAGTTGCCAAGGGTTATACTCAAGAGGAGGGACTGGATTATCATGAATCTTTTTCACCCATTGCTAAACTTGTGACAGTCAAAACTCTTCTAGCCGTGGCTGCTGTCAAAGGTTGGATTCTCCAACAATTTGATGTTAATAACACCTTTCTACATGGTGATTTGAAGGAAGAAGTATAAATGAAGATACCTCCTGGCTATTCCATTCAAAGTCCCAACAAAGTTTGCAAGTTGAACAAGAGTTTATATGGTCTAAAATAGGCTTCCCGACAATGGTATGCCAAATTCTCTTCTTCTTTGTTACACTTTGGTTTTACTCAATCTCGAGCTGATTATAGCCTCTTTACCAAAAGGAATGGCGCATCTTTTATAGCATTACACGTGTATGTTGATGATATAGTTGTGGCTTCAAATAATTCCCATGAAATTTCTGCACTCAAAGTTTTTCATGAATCAAGATTCAAAATTAAAGACCTCAGTACACTCAAGTACTTTCTCGGATTAGAGGTAGCTAGGACTTCAAATGAAATTCAATTTTGTCAAAGGTTTAATTGGTTGCAAGTCTAGCTTAATTCCTATGGATCCGAATCTCAAATTTAGCAAAGATGAAGGCAAGCTACTGCAGGATCCATCTGAGTTTAGAAGATTCATTGGACGTCTCCTTTACCTTAGCATCACACGGCCTGACTTGTCATTCTCAGTTAACTTGCTCAGCCAATACAATTGTTCTCCTCGTGTCCCTCATCTTCAAGCTGCCCACAAAATTCTGCGCTATGTGAAAAAGTCACCTGGACAAGGCTTATTTTTCTCTTCATCTTCAATCTGTCAGCTCACTTCATACTTTGATTCTGATTGGGCTTCATGTCCTGATACACGGAGGTCAACCACATGTTATTGTGTGTTCCTTGGTAAGTCCCTCATCTCATGGAAATGCAAGAAACAAACAACTATATCTCGCAGCTCCTCTGAAGCAGAATATCGTTCCATGGCTGCTGCCTCATGTGAGCTTGTTTGGTTAAGATATTTACTTGCTGACCTCACAATTTCCCATACTTAGCCAGCCATTCTTCATTTTGACAGCAAGTCTGCCCTCCATATTGCCTCAAATCCTGTTTTTCATGAGAGGACCAAACATATTGAATTAGATTGTCATCTAATTTGAGATAAAATTCAAGAGGGTCTCATTGTCAATGCATACACACCATCTACTTCACAGTTGGCTGACATACTTACTAAAGCTCTTCATTCTCCATCCTTTTATTCTCTTTTGCTCAAGATGGGAGTCATTAATGTACACTCTCCATCTTGAGGGGGAATGTTAGAGACCACACGGCAGCCATCACAACATTTCTCTCAAGACAGATCATACCACTACTCAGCAATGCACAGTAAGCAGAACAAAGATTATTCTAGAATAAAAGAATTGTGATTCGGTTACGAGTTGTCTGTACAAATTAGTTAGACAAGATTCTCTTTATTCTATTTTTGTATTTACTATAAATAGAAGGTCATGTACATTGTAATGGACGAGATCGATATACAGAATTCTTCCTCAACTCTCTGTTTCGCCTACCTTACTGCATTTTATTTTGATTTTACCATAACTGTTATGGTATCAATATCATTAGAATATATTTTTAATATTATTTTTATTTTAGAATTTGAAAAAATTGAATTGTTTATTTTATTTTATATTGTAAGTTGGAAAAATTATTATGATTAAATGAGATGAATGAGATGTTTTCTGAAAACAAACGAGGCAAGATCTAGTTGCATAAGTAATCTGCTTTTATTTTGTTTAATTATTATAATTGTTTAAAATTTAAACTTAAAAATAATAAACTATTTAAATTTTAAAATAAAAATTATATTTTAATAATATTTATTTAATTTTTAAATCCAAATCCATTGGAGATAATGACCCTAAAAAATGCCGTCAAGATAGGTAAAGCACTCGGCAATCTATTAGATGTAGATGAAAACTCCCTGCCTACTGTCTCAACGTAGCAATTCCTACGAATTAGGGTTGAAGCCGACATCACAAAGCCACTAGTTGATGGTATCATTTACCCTCATCTCCAAGGACTCTCAGCAAGGATCTCCTTTAAATATAAACGTCTCTCAGACATTTGTTACATTTGTGGAAGCATTGGCCATGTCCAACAATTATGTCCACCCTATTTTGGAAAATCTTGTGTGCCACAATACAGCCCAGAGCTTCGTGCGAAAGGCCATAGAACTCCCAAAACTGATGAAGTTGCTCTACATCCCGAAAATCAGGAAAAAATGCTCTTGGATAGGCCATCACCACTCCCACCTATTCGCATTAGAGAATCTCCATTTCATTATTCAATCTCACCTCAGGTCAACTTGAATGCTCACAACAACGGTAAATAGAAGCTTTTCCAACAATCACCAGAAGAGGAAAATCCCACAGAGCTAGAATATCCTCTATTGGCCATATATGATGGGAATAGTGCAGGGTCTGTTGCACTCTCTTCTTCTTCCCCATGCATGCAAATGAGGACCAACCCTTGGCGCACAGTATCGAATTTCCTCCCCCCATCAACCCAAACACGTGTCACTCATCCCAACCACCAGACAACTCATTCAATGGCTAACTTTATCAGCCGTAATCCCTGAGACGCATCTGAACATCTGACACCAACCTTCCAAAATGATCTCATAAATCCCAACACCTTTGGCCAAACAAACCCCCAAAGCAACTCCTTCGCCAACCATGTGGCACCTGTCAAATCCCATTTATTTCATCCCTTATCACTGCCTCCACAGCCACCTTTCCCCACTGAAAACACCGCTTACCACAAACCAACAGACGAATCATGTCCATACCCAATGTCCCCACTGCTCGGCCCACTAGTGCCTTAGCCCACCAGGGAATACCTACCTATCCAGTCCCCCGAACCATCCATTTTCAAAAAAATAAGAGCCCCATTCAACTCAAACCAAGGTTAGATGAATTACCAAGCAAACAACCCACAAATTTCCCTTCTCGTTAGCCCCTCCAGAAAAGCCTGCCTCTCATTTTTTACTCAACCTCAAAGCCCAACGATTCAACCTCACCCTATGATCCATCATACAAACCCAACACTTGATCCAGAAACTCAAACACATCAAAACATTCCTCTACCTCATTTACAATCCGTAAACTGCCCCCTCTCCCAAAACATCTACCCCAGCGACCCAATAATTCCAGCCCCCTAAAAGAGAAAATCTTCATCCTGTGAAAGCTCTGAGACAAACCCTCCTGAGAAAAAATGTCTCATGTCTTCAGTTGTACCAGTGGAATCAGATGCAGTAAAAAATCCCCATGGAGTAGACGAAGATCTTGACCAGACCAAAGATACGTACCAGATGCTAACTCAGAAAATGCCAACCTCAAACTTGATGTCGATGACAGCCCCAAGCAAGGGAAACCCACCACGCGGAAGAAAGAAGAAGAGTAGATTCTCTCCTTACATGCGGAAGAATACAACATTGACGAGTAACCCCTTTCAGTCCCCAAGTGATGAATCTTTTTCCCCTAAATCCAATGAACACAGTGGCAGGGGCAATACTGCCACCAAGTGATCCATGAAGATTCTGTCATGGAATTGTCGAGGCATTGCTCGGCCTCGTGCAATCAAAGACCTAAGAGCAAATATCAGGATTCACAATCTTGATTCTATCTTTCTTTCAGAAACTTTATTGTCTTCTAGTCATGTTTCTCGCACTGTAAATAGCCTAGGATTTTCCCACTTTGTTCATATTCCCCCATCTAGGAAATGGGGAGGCCTTCTATACTTGTGGTGTTTTGGTGTGGAAGTTGAAATTATCTTTGCTGATGCTAATATAATTTCCTATTTAGTTTACTATGATCCTCATCATTGTCCTTGGCTCTTAAATTTGGGTTTATTGTCCTGCAAAACACTCGGAGAAACAATATTTTTGGGACAAGTTGAACAAAATTTCAAACTCATTCTCGAGGCCAATGTTGCCAATTGGGGACTTTAATTCCATTATTAATCAGAATGAGAAATTTGGAGGTAAACCCTTTGCCTATTCATCAACCTCAATTGGCCTCAAAAACTTTTTGGACAGAAACAGCCTCATTGATCTAAAATCCTCTAATCCTAAATACACCTGGTCAAACAATAGACATGAGGGTTTTAACATTCAGGAGAAACTGGTTCGTGTTGTCACAAATCTAGATTGGAACACTATTTCCAGATTCATCTGTTTTGAACCTAACACGTGTTACATCTGATCACTCACCAATTGTTCTCAACACTTCCAGTCTTGGTAATAAGAAAAAAATCCTTCAAATTTGAGAAATTCTGGACTAGGGATCCCTCTTGTTTTGATACCATCAAATAGGCCTGGAACATCCACATCCTTGGAACCCCAAGTTTCATTTTGATTAAAAAACTCAATTCAACAAAATGAGCACTAAGATTCTGGAACAAAACTTCCTTTGGTCATATTCAGAATAAAATCAAAACACTTTCAAATTCCTTCAATCAAATCCAGTCGAAAGATCCTACACTCGACACCCTCATCTTAGAAGAAGCTTTAAAAGAAAATCTTAATGAACAACTTTGTCGGGAAGAATCTCTTTGGCGTCAAAAATCCTGAGTCGCTTGGTAAACTTCTTTGGACCTTAACACCAAATTCTTTCACACCTCAACCTCCATTCGAAGAAGGAATAATGCCATTGACACTCTCAAAAAACCAAATGGTGTGTGGATTACGAACCCCGACGAGATCTCTACCTTGTTTCTTGATCATTTCACCAATATCTTCAAATCCACCAATCCCGAACCTCCTTTGGACCTTGAGGGAATTTTCCCTCATAAAATCACAGCACAAGAAAATGAAGATCTCTGCAAAATCCCAACAGAGAATCCTCAATATCATCAATCAAACCCCTCCCACAAAAGCCCCTGGTCCAAATGGTTTCACTTGGTTGTTTTACAAATCCTATTGGAAATTGATCAAAACGGACCTTATTGCAGCCATCCAAAATTTCTTTCAACAAGGAAAGCTTTTAAAGGAAATGAATCATACAGATATAGCCCTTGTCCCCAAAATTGATTGCCCAAATAGTATCCATCATTTTCATCCAATTAGTCTTGCAAACGTCATATACAAAATCATTGCAAAAATTCTGACCAATAGACTCAGAAAGCTCTTGCCAAACATCATATCTCTGAATCAAACTGCTTTTGTCCCAGGAAGACTCATCCAAGAGAACCCCATCATTGCCCAAGAAATTTTCCATCACTTTAAAAAGAAAAGAGGAAAGCAAGAACTCATGGCCGCAAAGATTGATGTGGAAAAAACATTTGACTACTTAGAATGGTATTTTATTCTTAACATCTTCAAAAGCCTAGGATTCAGTCATATTGGGATAAACTTGATTCAAGAATGCCTCTCGATTGTCTCCTACTATATCATTCTCAATGGATCCCCTATTGGCATGATTCACCCTTCTCGTGGACTTTGTCAAGGCGATCCCCTTTCCTCTTTATCCTTGCAAGCGAAGTTCTTTCAAGACTTATACATAGGGAGGAAAGCTTTAACAATTTGGAGGACATAAGTATCACGAGAGGAGGTCTGAAAATTTCCCACCTCCTATTTGTGGATGATCTCATTTTCTTTGGAAAAGAATCTCTATCCACTGCCTCAGCTTTTGCTCGATGCATGGCCACTTATACTCAATGTTCTGGGCAGAAAATCAATCAAAGCAAATCCACAATCCATTTAAGCAATAACACTCTTCATGCCACCAAAAGAGAGATAAAAGACCTGCTCAGTTTCAAAACTTGCCCAACAAAACTTAGATACCTTGGTTTGCCTCTCTTCATTGGTCACTCCAAAAAGGAAATTTTCAAGGAGGCTTTAGGTAAAATTGAATCAAAACTTTAGGCATGAAAATCAAAGCTCCTCTCCCAAGCTAGTAGAACTATCTTAATCAGAACGTTGGCAACTTCCATTCCCACTTGCAAAATCTCAAAAGTTGTCTCCTCAAAAATTGATACTCTTTTCAGAAAATTCTGGTGGAATAAAGACACACAAATAGGAAAAATGGTTTCTTCACAAATTCTTGGGATTCTTTGTGCTTACCAAAGTCTTTAGGTGGTCTAGGGCTTAAGCAATGCTCCCTTTTCAATACAACCTTAATCTCAAAATTTGGTTGGTCCATTATAAATGACTCCAACAGCCTCTGGAACATTTCTTAATTGAAAACACCTTAAAAACTCCAGCTTCTTTGATGTCCAATTGAGACCAACTGACTCTTGGTTCTGGAAATGCATCCTCAAACAAAGAGATTTTCTTAAAACTAGTTTCTGTTACCAAATAAACAATGAGATTTCAACAAGAGTCTAGGAAGACCCGTGGGTTCCAACACTTCTTTCTGACATCCCTCAACCGAATCCCAATGTAAACTGGACTGAGCGAAATGAGAGTTGCTGAGCTCACACTCGAAGAACCAAGGAGATGGAACACCTTTCTCCTTCAAACTCTTTTTTCACTAGATACGGCTCAAGAAATTTCAAAAATCCCATTGTCCAACCATAACTTTTCCACAATTGAGGACAAAATCGAATGGAAACATTATTATTTTGGCATCTTCTCTGTAAAATCTGCTTATGCAGCCATGCTCCCTCCTATTGATAATCTTGTTCCCAACACTCATTGGAAGAAATTATGGAAACTCCAAATCCAAGATAGATTAAAGCTTCTCATTTGGAAGGTCTCACAAAATATCCTACCCACCAGAGCGCTCTTGAAAATAATTACTAACCTGGATCAGGACCAAACTCTTTGCCCTCTGTGTCACTCTGAAGAAGAAACCATCTCTCATCTCACTCTCAGCTATTGCTACACCAAAACTCTTCAGAGACATTCCAATTGGCCTATAGACACCACAAAATTCACCCCACACCCAATCTCGGAATGGATCAGCGTCATCTTGTCTCCCACTACATCCTTGAATATACCTGAGGAGGAGTCTCAATCATTCCAAATTTTTTCAGCACTAGCCATTGATAACATCTGGTTTTTCCGTAATAAAGTCATCCATGAGTCTGTTAATCCCTCACACACTTGGTTAATCACAAAAGTTTCAAAATCACTCTTAGATCACAAAACAGCTTGGGAAGAAAAAAAATTGGACCTATCTGTGGGAAGGCTAAACAAGCTTGCAGGCTACTACATCATTCAGTTTGACATAGTAGTTAGATCTAAAGAGACAATCACAGCAACCACCTACTGCTCAGACCAAGGCGTCCTCCTCTTTGCAATTACAAGTCTGATTTCCAGCGAGAATTCGAACATTGAGGAGGCCACAACTACATTGACAGGGATCAAAGAAGTGAAATCTCGTGCATTTAGGAAAATTCACATTGAATGAGACTCGCTATAGACAATCCATGCAATCCTTGGAGAAAAAGTAGCCAACAGATTGGGAAATGGAAGCAGTCACCAATGACATCAAATTCACTTTCACAAATTTTGAAGCTTGGTTAGCAAAAAAAATTCATCGATCCAAAAATCAATGCGCGCACAACTTAGCGTAATGGGCAGCATCCAACCATCTCTATGGAAGCTTACCCATCTCCACCATCCCATCCTGCATTTTACAATTTCATAGTGATAAAGACCCCCCCGTGTATTTAAGCTTGTATTTTGTCAGACAATATGTATATGTTTCCTTATTAATGCTATCTAGCTTGCCAAAAAAAAAAAAACGTATGTGTGGCCTTCCCAAACCGTTAATGACATCTAAATAAACATCCCTTCGTTGTATTTTGAAAAGTAAAAAAAGAAGTAAATATTTACTTTTGTTTGTTGGTGTTATCTTCCCTCTCCTATATTGCAGTCTGCACCACCAAGTTTGGATATATTTACTACTGTGCCGCTTGCAACTTACCGCTACAAGTTAACGCTAGTGTAAAATTGTAGTGTCTTGTTTTTATTCAATTTTTTTTATTTATATTTTTTATTATTTTTAAATATTTTTAAAAAATATAAAAAATGCATTAATATACTAAAAATTATTTTCTGAATTATTTAATAAAAAAGTAAAAAATAAAATAAAATTCACTGAATGGTCAAAGAGGGATAAGTATTGGGCAGCATAGTAATTTTTTTCTATACCAAGTTGCTGGTAGTAGTACACCCGTAGCCCGTTGTCAGCAAGAGTTTTGCTATGTACAAGCAAGTTTGCGTACCAATCTGTGTACTAATGTTGTTGTCTTCATATTCTAAATTCAAATTAGCACTGTTTTCAATAAAATCTACTTTCTGACCAATCATATTGACTAAGTGTGCGTATTAGTGTACAGAATCGCTTACAATTAGATATTTCCTATCAGCAAAATGGCAAAACATAGATAAATATGTACTCGCACCCTAATATTCACAGAATATAGAACTCCGCGTGTTGCCTCTTACAAGGGGAAAGATTATTTTAAAGTCAAAAAATAATTTGGCTAGCAATTTTGATTGATTAGTCGTTTGGATTTAGAAATAAGTTGAGATGAGTTGAAATAATTTGTAAATAGTAAAATAAAAATTGAATTGTTTATTATATTTTATGTAAACAACTTTAATAGTCCTAGAAGATGATGGACAAATTTATTATTGATTTAATTAGTTTGATGTAGATATTTTTTAAACAAACTAGCTAAAGTTTGACAAAAATTTAACAATGCCTAACTCGCCACTAATGTTCTAATGCTGTTGTTTCAATTGCAAGCGGCGCATGAAGACCTGTCATACCAAAAATTAAGGCCCGGTTTGGATTTGAAAAGTATTTCATCTCATCTCATTTCATCATTACAATATTTTTAAATTTTCACACAAAATATAATAAACAATTCAACTTTTTCAGATCCTAATTCAACTTGGATAGTAAAAGTGTTTTATCTCATCTCATCATTACAACTTTCTTAAATTTTCACAAAATATAATAGACAATTTAACTTTTTCAAATCCTACTTCAACTTGGATAGCGAAAGTATTTTATCTCATATCATCATTACAACTTTTCTAAATCTTCACACAAAATATAATAGATAATTCAACTTTTTCAAATCTCAAATCCTAAGAATATATATTTTTTGGATAGAAAATCCTAATAATATTAACACCCTTATCTTCACCTAAGAAGGAACTTCAGTTAAAAATGGTTAAACATATTTAAAAAGTAGTTAAAAAAATATATTAACTAAGCATCCCCTTCCCCGCTGGCAATTTTTTATGGTTTTTTTATTTTTATTTTTATTTTTACTTTATGATTAAGAAATTATTTTTTAATGATATTATGATTTTTAAAAAAATATATATATATTAAAGTGTTAAATAAATACATTTTAAAAAAAACAAAAAAAAAAAGATCAAAATAACAATCGAGAATCAGGAAAATGATACTTTCAGTACTAATTCATACAGCTCGGTGTTACTGCTAACTTTGTTTTTTTACTTAATGATTACGGAACTATTTTTTAATAATATTGTGTTTTTTTCTTAAATATTTAAAAGTATAGAAAAAATACATGTAAAAAAATATAACAAAAAAATAATAATAATACCTAACAGTAGCTCCCGCAGTAGATATAGCACCATCCAAAAAAGAATGTGTACCAAACAACTCTCTCTGTACCAAACAAGTTTTTCATCTCAACTCTCAAACCATGTAAACTTCCCACCATTACCATGTCTATATCTTGCTAAAAATAATGATAGACATTTTACTCTGTTTAAAATTGATTTTTAAATTCTTGCACCCCTAGCTAAGAGAGATCAAAAGACATTTTTTTTTTAACATTACTTTTGTATTTCATTTCTAATTGTCAAGTAATACAACTTTGTCACTATCCAAACTTCTTGCTACAAAATCTAGTACATCCTCTATCCAGACAGTTTTTTTTAACAACCCTAAAGCTAACTTAGTAAGGTATGAACCACTATATTTTTTTCTCTGTATGCAAATTGAATTTTTCAATCTGATCTATTTTTAAAAAAGAACTTTACATAATCAATTTAAGAACTGAAAATTGAATTTTCCTCTTCAAAACTCTTCACTGCCTCTATGACAACTTTTGCATCTCCTTCAAAAACAACCTTGTGTATATTAAGATCACTGCAAAACTCTACAGCCATCCTCAAAGCCAAGCTTTCTGCCACCATTGGACTATTAACATTTGCCTTCTGATCACAGATAGCAACTAAGGTTTCTCCCTCCTCATCTCTAACATTGATCCTAGTTCCATTATTCTCTCTTTCAAGTTTACAGAAGAATCCCAGTTCACCTTCACCCATCTACACTCTGGTTTCTCCCATTTCAAAACACTCATTGCATTGTTGTTTTGCCCTTTACCTACTTGTTTTGTAGGAGTCTGAGCTGCCTTATATTCGAGCAAACCTTCAATTGCTATCTTCACTAGTCTCTTGGGGCAATCTAGTTTCTTCTCGAAAACAAAATCATTCCTACACAACCAAAGGTTTTGAGTAGAACAGCCATCTCTTCGATCTACTTCATGCTCATCATTTACATGAACTTCCCCCACGGTAGCATAAAGTCCTCTTAGTATCTACTCCCTCCCCCAAAAGACTTTTTTTTAATAAAAGCTTCATCTCACTCAAAGCTTCTGACGCGCGAGGTATTGGTGGGAAAAGATGGTAAACCTTGGGCAGTGTAGAGAAAAAATAAAAATAATAATAAATATACAACACTTTATACCATATTTTTCATAATATATATTATAAAATAAAAATATTTTTATAAAATAATATTAATTTAATAAGATATTTTATAAAAATATCTAGCATTTTAAAATACTTTTAAATAAAATATTGTGTGTTTATTATTTTTTAAAAAATAAAAATAGATACTAAGGGGAGGTTTGGGGAGTGAGATGAGAATTTTGTGTTTTGTTTTGAAATTTAAAATATTATGTTTTAATATTATTATTGTTTTGGGATTTGAAAAAGGTATATTGGAATTTGAAAAAGTTGAATTGTTTATTATATTTTGTATGGAGATTTGAAAAAGGCGTAATTATGAGATGAGATGAGATGAGAATTTTGTGTTTTGTCTTGTGCCCCAAACCTGCCCTAAAAGGGTAAGCTGTAAACGTACACTACAAGAAATCTGACCTTTTCCAGCGATTTTAAAATTGTCACAAACAAAATCGCTGCAAATAGATGTTATTTCCGGCGATTTTCAAGTCGCCGCTAAATTTTCTATGTGAAGTTGGGAAATAGAGGAATATAATTTTGGCTTGACTTGTTGCAGCGACTTTTCCATATTTAGCGGCGACTTTTTTCGCCGCAATAAATAATTTTGCACTGTAGCGTGTGAATTTTCTGTCGAAATGGAAAATCGCTGTAATTAATGTATTTTGCGGCGAAAATTGTCGCCATAACAAAATATACTGCAATGAAAACTTATTAGCGGCGAATAAAAATCGCCGGAAAGAGCACATAAAATTTAAATGCACCGGGTTAGGTTTTCCCTCATTTGTTTCCCTCGCAGAACACTCCCCGCCCCCCTGCCCCCCTCTCCCCACATTCTTCTCCTTCAAGCCTAGGCCACGCACAGCCGTCACCGACGACCCCACCACGCCTCCGCCACCTCACCTCGACAGCCAACCCCTCCTTTTCCCCCAGCCCCCGCGGCGATCTCTTGCCTTTTCCCCAAATCTAACCTCACCTCTCTCTCTCGGATTTCTCTATATCGCCGCCGTTGGGGGCGCCATTCGCCACTACCCACACCTCGGCGCCGTCGACAGTCCTCCGTTGCAGCCCCCTTCTCCTCCACGCCTAGCCGAGCAGCCCGAGGCCCTCCCTCTCTCCCTTGCTCTGTTCTTTGATTCTTTGATGTGTAGTTTTTTCGATTTCTTTATTTTGTATGTTATTTGCTTATATGTTGTGGGTTTGCTTATATTCTTTGTATGTTATTTGCTTATATGCTGGACATTTACTTCATGTGCTGGATATTTTGGGTCTTTCCTTTTCTTTTTCCTTAATTTTCTCAATGATAATGCTGGCTTATTGATTTGATGTTAATAGAATAACTTGTGTGGTTGGTACACTTGGAAATTAGAACTGTATAGGTTCTTTTGGGTTCCTTTAGCTGCCCCATTACATTGGACAGTTATATTAGGTTGGGCTTAACTGATTGATTTTAGTTAGTTAAGATAAATGTAATAAAAAGTGAGTTAGCTTATTGCATTGGCATTGGGAAATAAAGTCATTTCTTGATCTTGGGAGGTTGGTTTCCTCAAACAAACTTGAAGTGTAAGTGTGTATGACTAGTTATTTTCATTCTTGAGTGTAAGTGTGTATGACTAGTCATTTTCTTGTTTTTCTTTTAAACAACCATGAGATTTTAGAGATTGTCCATTTCTTTGACTGATTAAACTCAAAATCAGTCAAAGAAATGGACATAGTCTACGGTCACTTGCTCTAGAAGCAGTAGGAAATAAATAGTTTGAAATGAAAAACAGTTTACCATAAGTCTAATATGACTTGCAGATTTCTGCTCTATGGTTTCCTTAGCCTTATGTACTGCATTTAATCTCTAAGCTGTGCCTTCTTGGAAATAACATCTCTGTAAGCTGTACTGCATTTAACTCCTCACCTTAATGCCATTTCTGCATTGTCCATACAAGCAATTCCGTAGACCTGACTTGCTTCTGCCAGTATATTAAAAAGCATTATATTATGGGAAAGTTTACAATGGCCGCTTCTATTAGAAACATAGTTTTGTCTTTGAATTGGTTGAAGTACTTGAGAGTATAGTGCCTTTATGAAATAGTCGGGAGTGATCCTTTTTCTTCTGACAAATGGCTAGTGTCAGAAGAAAAGTTATTTATGTACTCATATATATATAGGAGTTCATATATTATATTGACTATAAAATGAACTATTGCC
This sequence comes from Juglans regia, assembly GCF_001411555.2. NCBI lineage: Eukaryota > Viridiplantae > Streptophyta > Magnoliopsida > Fagales > Juglandaceae > Juglans > Juglans regia. The sequence goes on along the minus strand of NC_049907.1, from coordinate 31,826,896 downwards.
CTTCAGATCTGTCTAGTAAATACGTTTCATTGATTAATTTCCATGCAAATCTGTTAAACACATGCACCAGCTTAATATATATTACTATTACATTTGTTTTTTCCTTCCCATTTTTTTTTTTTTTTGTTTGAATATGATAATGCACTTCCATTCATTAAGAAACATTACAAAGTTTTCCTCAGATAACCTTATTCACAATTTACTCAGCACCCTCCTCAGTCCAATATTGAAATTCATTCTATCATAAAGGAAATTTATATAATATATGTGCAACCCGGCCCTTTGCCTTCCCTCTTCACAAACTTGATCTGCCCATTCTTGAAAGCTTTCTCAGGTTCTTCTTCGCTTGCCTGATTGGTTCTATAATAATACCCCAAGGCAGAAATAACCTATGCTTAGCAACAGATCATACTCCTATCTTATCAATGTATACCAGTTTTTTGGTTATATGTTTTAATTACATATGATAAAATGTAAGTATTCTTCAACTGAAAATAAATGAGCAGCTGATTTTTTCATCTTCCATTCATTTATCATCCTCTCATTATTCCATAGACTGATATTAAATGTTTGAGAAATGTTTTTGTTATTTTCCACTTGTTAATCAATCATCTAATACCATATAATGATGAGTGGGTATGATGATAAATTATGGTTTATTACATAAGGGGAAAATATCTTCTTTTCCAAAATATACACATTTCCTAATCAATAAGTTTTTCATCAAGTTGACATGCATTTTTTTATCAATGTGTAGTTTTTTCGATTTTTTTATTCTGTCTGTTATTTGCTTATATGTTGTGGGTTTGCATGTTGGGAGTTTATTGTGTTTAGTTTTTTCTTCATGCATTTTTTAACTTCTTCATTTTTGGGTTGTGCTTCATTTATTTTTTGGTTCAGTTGTTCACATTTTTTTTTTTTTTTGTTATCATGTTGGTTTTTTTTTTCTCTTTGAATTTATGCACTTGATTGGTTTGGTTCTTTGAAGATAGTGACTAGCATGAACATGCAGGCCAGCAAGTTGAAAGATAGTGACTGTATACTTCCCGAGCTTAATATTTTAGAAGTTACTCCGGGCCTATATAATCACTACAATCGTGATTAGACTCTTACATGACAAGTTTTCAAAAAAATGAGCTGCTAAGATGGATGGCACTGTCCTCGGCCATAGTGAAGTAAGTCAAAATGCCTAATCATCCTTTTATTCTCTATTTGCAGTGATATTTTCCTTCATCGTGACAAAAGTTCAATGCCCAAAAACCAAGCAGCATGGAGTGCATGGAATTTTCTTGGAAGTAGAGACAATAAAGTATGTTTGACATACTGGCTCAATGTGCTTCAGGTTGGTTACATGGAAAGTCCCACTGCCTGGTAAATTCAAGAATGGAATACAGAACAGGGTAACTTTTTCAAAAACACATCCTAAACCTAGAGCTTCCACTTTTTGAACTCAATCACTGTGAATCCTAAACCTAACCTCCTACCAAGTATTATAGTAGATAGGATGCCACTGTAATCACTTTTGATATAGTACTAACCTTGGCCAGCTGCTACTACCATGTTTATTCATAAAAAAAAGGCTTAATACTTCCAGCGAATATCAATTTGTACATCTAATATGTAATGAGTTTGATTAAAGCTACTTATAAAAAAAAACATGAGTTTGAGGTTGACATTATGTGTCTTCTGCATCACAAGAAAGGAACAAACTGGATCTTTAGTGTGATTAAGATGATGAGATATGCTGTGAATGACCGCTGCTCCAGAGGATAGTTCCAGAGTTTTGGCGTTTATTACAATTTGTTCCGAAATGGGTATGTCACTACAAGATCTTCTATTATTTTGACATTAATGGTAGTGGTTAAACATAAATGGCAGTTTTATTATTTGAAGAGTTCAATGTTTTGATCATTAGGATCAATCCAAACCCCACATATGTTTTATTATTAAGATCATTAGGATCATATGTTGGATGTGTTGATCTTTTTGTTTTAAGTTTTTCCTCAATTATAAATAGTGCTTTGTTAGAATTCCTCTCTTTTGCAGTGATGCTTGTCAAGGGATATATTTCTATTAACTTGATATTGTCTTTCGCATATGATAGTTTGTCAAGCTTTCTAATATTTGAGAAGATGTCTTTCTAATTTAAGTCAACATCTTCATTCAAACTACCATTATATCTTCACTATTCCAAGGAGTAATCTTTTCCTATTCTATTGAGTTGAGAAGGTATTCAGTTTCAGAAGTAAAACATGCACATCTCAGTTTCAGTTTTTTTAAGTTCTCAGTTTTAATTGTCCCTCATCGGATAGATTATTATTATTATTATTATTTTTATTATATCCTTTTGTTCTCCTTTTCCATTATAGATGCATAAAATTTAAGTAGATGGGTCATTGACAAGCCATTTGACATTACAATAATGTCAAATATCTGTTTGGAATCAGTCTTAGGTAATTACATGTGTAGACTGCATATCTATACTGTTTTGTGCATTTTTTTTTTATTTTGTCAAACATTATTTCCGGCGAGTTTTTATCGCCGGAAATAATTTTTTCGTAGAAGAAATTTATTTGCGGCGACACTAAGTCGCCACAAGAACTTTTTTGCGGCGAAACCTACCCGCTGGAAATACTTCCTAAGGGCGATAATTTTAAATCGTTGAGAAAAATAATAAGTTATTTGCGGCGATTTATGAAGTTTTTGTGGCGATACATATCGCCGGAAATAGTTATCTGCAGCGATTTAAAAGGTGAATCGGAAGGCCATTTCTGTCGAATTTTTGAACATTTCCGACCGACTAAAATCGCCGGAAATAGTATATTTTCTGACGATTTTTTTCAATCGCCGCAATTGATCAAAAATGGCTTTAGGATAGTGGCGAACCTGCAGCGATTTATAAATCGCCACAATTGATCAAATGTAGCGATTCTGAAGGGTATTTGCGACGATTTTGAGCGCTGGAAAAGGTCATTTTTCTTGTAGTGGTAAGGCTATCATTCCGATGAGTTTAATATTTTTTATGTCTACCTAATCACTTTTCTCTTCAACTGAAAAGTTATTTTTTTCTTAATAATAAATAAATATAAAACACAAAAAATTCTTTATAAAAAAAATCATTATCCTTCACGGAATAAGCAAAAACATTTGCATTCATTTACACATCTAAACGCACGCATTATACAAGCATTATAAATGCATTTTACAAATATTATAGAGACTTATGCAAAGGTTATAGAGGCGTTATGTAAGAATTATACATGCGTTATACAAGGGTTATGCATGCATTTTAGACGCATTGTATAACACGTTTTGCACGAGTTAAGCACGCATCACTGTGGGGCTCCGCATCTCAATCAAGATGATGCTCCTCACCACTGTCTTCCACTGATTTGGCTACTGGACTCTAAAATATGCCGGTGGCGACAGACGCGCATAGCTCAGCATACAGTACACAACCCACATTCTGGAAACACTTGAAGTCCCAACCTAGTTCAAATAATTGCACAATTTAATATAAGATATTGGTTAAAAAGTTATAAAAAATGAAAAAAACATGTATTGATAAAATTAGCTTATCCTAATATTTTAAAACCCAACCAAATGGCTCATACGGTAATGGAGGAGTTCGACTTTTCCTCTATTTTCCTCGTAAACCCAAGATGGAGTTAATATTTTGCTGATGTGATGCTATATATTATTTTGCAAGTTTCATATTGCATGATTGTTTTCCACAAAACAGAAACAATGCAGTAAAATAAGATAGCTATATCTCATGAAACTATCAACAATTTAAAGAAACTATGAAGTTTTTTTTATAGGTAAATATGTGCATAAACTAAATATGGATGCAATACATAAACTAACTAAAAATTATTCGTGAATCGCGTTGCCTAAAATTATATGATTAAGAAAATGTAAGAGATGACGAATATCAATGTAAACATCTAGTTACTGGTCGGTATATGTTTCTTATTGGTTTCAAGCTAATAAAAACAAAAAAATGGACGCCCTTGAGCACTTTACACAGCACTTTAATTCATGGTTACAACAAACTATAATTCATAATCTCGTAATTATAGTTTAATAAAAACATTTTTTTTATAATAAAACTGATCTCATTAATCATCATCAAACACTTACATGAACTCGCTAGTACAGAGTAAAGAGAAACAAACTAAATCATATCCTTGGCAACCAAATGTAAAATACAATTTGGACAATTCTCAATGTCATAAACATCTTCTATGCATTCGAGTTCAGCCTTTGCTAAACTGTGAGCTGCCATATTAGCCTCGGGAGATACATGTGAAATTGACCAAGTAGCAGCCAAATCTAATATAGTTATGGCATCTGTTAACAGGCATCCACCTATACTCCAATTGGAGGTAGCTTGGTTCAGTAGGTCCACTACCTATTTTGAATCCTCCTCCAGGCAGAACTGCCTTAAGCCAATTTCCTTGCAAAAAACAGCTGCCAAAAGTAGCCCATAGGCTTCAGCATCAAAAGCATTTCCTCTTAAGGTTCTGTTAGCACGAAGGGCACCTATCACAAAACCTTGATGATCTCTAATGAGCACTCCTATGCCAATCCTCCCCTCCCTCGATTGTACAGCTGCATCCCAATTGACTTTGAAAGACCCTACTGCAGATTTTGTCCATTTATGAACCCTTGCCAGATACTTTGAATTAAAACCAGCTTCCTGTTTGAGGGCCTCCTTATGAGAGAAAAGTTATGTCTTGGCCTAATCTGTGACTTCCTGTGGGTGTTTAAAAACTTTATCATGCAAACAATCATTTCTTCTAGACCATATCACCCTCATTGTGACTGCAACCTCATCTAATTCCCCTGGATCAAGAGTCTCAACCAAGCCTGCCCAAACATTGAAAATCAAATAACTCTGAAGAGATAGCTTCTGGACTTTCTTTGGACCTTGACATCACACATCTTTGGCAGCAATACATCCCCATAAGGCATGGCCATAAGTCTCAGGTTCCTGTTTGCATATCAGACAGAGGCTGTCCTCTACTACCTTCCTCCTTTTCAAGTTAGCTAGAGTGGGGAGAGCCTCACTACATGCTCTCCATACACCTTGGTGGCAGGAGGTACTTTAAGTTTCCAAATTGTCTTCCACACTTGGTAGTTCCTGGTTCGGACTAATGATTCCCCTCCTAGCTCTCTTTCCATTTCTTTACTGAGATGATATCCACTTTTAACTGTGTAGATGCCATTAGGAGTAAACTGCCATATTAATTTGTCTTCTCTCTCCCCTAAGCTTATTGGAATGGCTTTGATGCCCTCTATATTTTCAGAACATGCATTAATCCAAAACGTATGCTATTAGTCAGTAGAGAGAGGAAAACACCTTCGCTGAGCTCACTGTCGCAACGGTGGGGCGGCAGTTAAATCTACACATAAGGAGAGTTGGGGCATGAGTCGATGCATTCATTAGGAGATATGTCCATGCAAAAATGGAGCTGTGTTTTTAGCATTTGGAGGAGCTGTGTTCTTTTAGGTGGGGAAAGGCTGACACCGAAAGGTAAGAAACATAGAGCTAAAATGAAAGAGTCGGGTTACTCTGGCATCAGAATAATCCGCTAAAAGTTACCGGTCTTTTATTTTTTTACATTTTTTTAATATATTTTAATATTTTAAAAATAATAAAATATATCAATATATTTAAAATTATTTTCTTAAATAAAAAGAAATTCAACAAACAGTCAAATAGAACAGTACAAATGGGGCGGCAGAATAATCTTTTTCCAAATGAAATAAAGCTAAAGTCGTAGTAATGGGATTGAAATAAAGCATGTTCTGAGTCCTAACGGCTAGAGATGTAAGGCTGATTCACGTCATTCGATATGAAAAATAGTTCATAACGTTTAAGATCATAAATAATCTGGTTTCATTTTATTTAATTATAATAATTTTTTAAAATTTATACATAAAATAGAATAAATTATTTTATTTATTTAAATCTTAAATTAAAAATTATATTAAGTCTCTCTAGGCTTCCTACATAGAGGCGATTTTACTGCCGTGCTTGTGTAGTGTTCGGATTTTCATCAAAATCTGTTTTGCTCGGTTTGAGATAATGGATGATTCTATTCAGGATCTTTACCAACGTCTTTCGTTGACTGAAAAGGAAAGTGAGGAGATTGTGGTGGCGCCTGAACAATTGCAGGATTCTATTATTGGTGGTGATAAGTGTTTGATTATGAAGGGGTGAGATTTCGTGATTTAAGTTCTACTCTCACGTTTGTTGAGTTCGATGATAGGAGGGATAAGGTGAAGGTTATTCGGGAGGGCCCTTGGTCTTTTGACAAACACTTGGTTTTATTCAAAGATGTTGATGGCAGAACACAAGTAAAGCAAATTCAATTAACTTCGGCATCTTTTTGGGTGAGGCTTCATGATTTTCCTTTGATGGCGAGAAATGAATATGTTGATCGATTACTGTGGGAGAAAATTGGGGTTGTCGAGGAAGTGGATGTGGATGAAGGTGCAATTGCATGGGGAGAATTTCTATGAGTTCGTGTAAACTTGCAGATATCTAAGCCACTGCTAAGGGGTTCCATGTTCTCAATTGGCGGTGGTGAACCCGTTTGGGTTTGATTTTCTGATGAAAGACTCCCGAATTTTTGTTATCTATGTGGTTGTTTGGGACATGGGGAGAAGGAATGTACTACTGTGACATATACTTCCAAGTTATCTGGTATGGATGCTTTACCATATGGAATGTGGCTTCGGGCAGGTGGGTATAATGCACGTTCCTTCGGGGGATCAAACCAAGCAAAGCACTTTCCAAAGTCAGTTCCTGCATTTTCTTCTGGGGAAAAGCAAATGTCGGCATTATAGAAGACTAGGGTTCAAGGGGAGGGTGGTGATAGGGAGATGCTGATGGAGGAGGATGGTGAAGCTTCTCGGAAAGAAACCGCTCAGGCTACAGCAACTGCTTCAACTACTTTGAAAATTACTGCCGAATCAGTTGTGGAAATGAAGGAGTTGGAACTGAAGGTTGGTGAGGATTCTCAGAGTGTAACTGCTTCTACCCAAGAAACTGCTTCAACTGCTATGAACGTAACTGCTTCCACGTGTACTCCTCACATATACTATACCCCACACAGAGTACACCCATCGTATACTCCCTTCATACACATCACGGTATGTCACCATTATGGCGTACCCGCCATATGGTGCATCTCACCATCACAGGGAGTACATTCCATTTGTATTCCCTACATATACAACATGCCACATGCACACAGAGTACACTCAGTGTGCACCGTATCCATTCCACATACACCATGCCACCATTACAGCACATATTTCCCAATTACACTACACAACACTCTTCCCAATTATGCCCAACACATCACAGTACACTACACGGCACAATGCACCTCCATACAACACAGGTAAGCCCAACACTTCACTACACAGAATGCCCAACACTTCATCACAATGCCACAACTCCACAAATACTAACAGCACAGTCCACAACCTAGTCAACTAATCAATATCTAACATAATTATGAGGGATAGAGGGTTATACCATCGACGGGATAACCCATGCGTTGCTCGCTGATCGTCATAGCCGATGATGTCGGAGGAGTCTTACGTGGTGGCTAACTCACGTACGGTGACTGTTTAGGCGTTTGGATAGCTAGGTGTGGTCTTGGAAAGGCTCGTGATGGCCTTGCGATGATGGCAAGGGGCATAACATGGCGAATCTAGCCATGTACAGTGGCGGTCAATCACACGCAGTGACTGTCCATCACGTGCAGTGATTACCCATCACATAAAGTGATGGTTTAGACCTAGGGCTTGGCTAAAGGAGGTGTGGTGAATCTCGTGGTGGCGTCGAGGTGGCCCCACGGTGGCTCACGGTGGCGGATCTAGCCATTCCGTGGAGGAGAAGCCGTGGGAGAGTGATAGAGAGTGTGCTCTCGTGGGTGGCAGATTGGGGCCAATGGAGGTCGGGTTGGCTTGGTGGCGGCCTGAGGAGGCTGATGGTGGTGGTTACCAGCCGTGGGTGGCGGTGCACGGTGGTGCACGGCGTGCAACCCGTGCGTGCTTGAGAGGGGAACCCGTGAGGTAAAGGAGGGGGTTTCTGGCCATGGGTCATGTGGAGGAGCTCGAGGAGGAGCCATGGTGTTGCTAGGTGGCCGTGGGTGCTGCGCACGGCGGCGCTAGGGGTCGCGCACGGTGAAGCCGTGCGTGGGTCTCCTTGTGCGTGCGTGTGTGCGATGGAGGGGAGGTGGCTGCATAACTGAGGCCAAGCTCACTGGGGAGTGGTGGCCGGTGGTAGAGGAAGCTGCCGAGGGAGTGGTGGCGTCGGAGGGCGGCGCACGGCGGCGCACGGCGGCGCTACGCGTACTAAGCCCATTCGGGCTTCACACTTTGAAGGGAGAGGAAGAGGGAGCGTGAGGGGATGGGGTTGGCATGGCTGAGCTCACCGACGTGAGGAGCAGCCGGTGGTGTCGGCGGTGTGGCCTGGCGACGCATGGCGGCGCCGGGCTGAGGCCTTAAGCCGTTCGGCGTGGGTGGTCTGCGTACTGCGTACGCCGAAGGAGAGAGGGAGGAGAGAGAGGGTTACGGGAAAAATGAGAGGGAAAAGAGAGGGGTCTGGGTATTTAACCCAGTCCTTTCATCTAGGGATCTACACGACGATCTAACGACGAAGAATTGAAATACTGATTTGAAGATACGTAAAACGTTAACTTAATTAAAAGCATTTAGAGGAATTAAGGTAGATATTATTTTAAACTAACTTTAGTTTATAAAATAGTATTCTTCATCATTAATAAAATGATGAAGTCTCACTTAACATATTTAAAAGGGTTAAACCATTTAATTAATAAAAGTTCTCAACATAATTTAAATCCCATAATATCTTAAATAATTGAAATCATTTTAATAATAATATTAAAATAATTTTCGGCAATTATAATATTTTTAGAGCTCTTCAATAATATTATGATTGTAGTATTTAAGATCAAATATTAATTCAATAATGATGGAAATACTCCTTATAAATATTTCCAGCATATTTAAAACACTGGGCGTGCCCTAGAAGTCACACGATATCTTTCGAGACACGCCATCATGGTTCGGCACGCATGACGCGGCTCGCAGTCGCTAGTGAGAAAGACAGATGATCACATAATCTCTGGCTTCAGGATTTGCTTACGTCATCAAGACGAAACATACGTCAGAAAGAGAGAAGCGTACATAAGAAGGAGCTGGGTATTACAGCCCCCTTCTTCTTCCTTTCTCTTTTTTCTTTTTTCCTTTTTTCTTCTGCTGCTTTCTTGTGCTTTGCTTTCGCCCATGGTCCCCTCCTCCACTGGCTTTGAGTTCTCCCTCCACCGTCTAGCTCGCTTGCCTCCACCACGACCACCGTCTCTCTTGCATGAGCATGAGCACCCTATCGCCCACCTCCACCACTGTTATGCCCCCCTCCATCTCGCCTAGCTCACCCACCCCATGTTAACGCCCACCCTTTCCAGGCGACTCAGATTTGCCAAGGCCGAAACAAAGGACGTGCAAGCAGGCCATGCCATTTCTCCGATCTACTCAGACCAAACTAACGTCGTGGGTTGGTTCCAGATCTGTGTTCTCCAGCAGCCGTTTTCCACTGTGGGATGGGGAGCACGCCGGACAGGGATCAGAATCCTAGAGTAGTGTTACTCCATTATTAGACCTAGAACAATACACAAAAAAAAAAAAAACAAAAAAAAACAAAATACAGACTGACAAAAGAGAGGAAATGATTGAAAATATGGGCAAGAAGGAGGTGAGGGGGGCTCCTCCCCCCTCCCTCAAGATTAGGTTCAGGATTAGAGTGTTTTTAGAGAGAAGGTAGTGGTTCTCTCTCTAGGGGGTATAAATGTTGCAATCTCATTCCTTATTTCAGACATTGTTTATGCCAATATACTTATATGTACTTTTTTTTTCCTTACCTTATATGTACTTCAAAGCTCAGGGCATCATATTAAATACCAAAAGATACATAAAATTCAGTTTTAACAAATTATAATTCATGATCTCGTAATTATAGTCTAATAAAAACATTAGCACCCAACAAATATTTAGAGAAAAGATCTGCAGAACATATTTTCAGAAGATGCAATCCAAAACGTATGCAAATAAGAAAATGTTAATATGAGTTTCAAATATATCTATTAAATGTGTCAATTCATATATTTTATTTTTTGAATGATTAAAAAAATTATTATTAGTTAATTTTTTTTAATAATTAAGCATATTTAAAAAATAGTTAAAATGTTAATTAGTCTGCATATTTAAAATGTATATTTTGACGCGCACCCTCATATTTTCCATACCAATAATGACACGAGTCAGTAGAGAGAGGAAATGCGATGGTTGGGGTTAGGGATGCTACCCGCCCCCTACGGGGCAGGGCCACCCCTCCCTCGCCCCCCGCCCTCGCATGGGCGGGGAATTCAAAAATTTTCCCGTACCCCATCCCCTCTCATGCGGGGGCGGGGTACCCCGTCCGTTCGCCGGGGTGCGGGGGTGGAGCCCCATCCGTTCGCCCCCACCCCCGCCCTCCTACTGGGCCCTAAATGGCCTAGAATCTATTTTTGGGCCCAGAATTTAACTAAAAAAATAAATATATTTAAAAATTAAAAAAATATAGACATATATATAGAGAGAACTATTAACTATATACTAAATTTTAACTATTAACTAATTAAGTAATAATCATCACTAAGACACTAAATTATTACAAATTACAATTTACAATTATACAAATTAAGACTCTAAGAGAATTAATAAACTTAAATTATTACAATATTACAAACTCCTCTAAAAATATTAAATATTACAAATTGTACTATTAACTATTGTAGCAACATTACACTTAATTGTAAATTAACAATTATAACTCATAACTTTTCAATTTAATCAATTTGGGATGACGTTGTGGCGGTGAGTTCACTTAGTGGTGAGTTGTGTTGACTGCTGTGAGACTGAAAATGAAGATCATAAACGTTAATAAGTTATAAAACATGAAATATTAATAAGTTAAAAATAAAACAAACTAGAATTATAAATTTATAAAATGAAACAAAAATTAAAAAAATTAAAATACAAAATATTAAAAGTTCTAACCATTAACAAAGATGGGATTGGGATTGGGCAATTGGAACTTGAGATGAAGATGAGGCAGATGAGCATAAATTGGTCATTAGGATTCGGCATATGTATAATTGTATATTGAGAATATAAAAGCTAAAATAAAAACAAGCAAAATAATTAGATACTAAAATATGATATAAAATTATAAATGCAAAAAACAAATAAAAGACAAATTGTACAAACCATGGCAATGGTGGATCCAATACAATGTCATACTGCATCGGAGGTAGCCGTAGACGCCGTCTCATGTATTACTATAACAATAAAATTTGAAATAAAATTAATGAATACCAATTAAATGCAAAGAAATAAATTAATAAGAAATTAGAAAATGAAATTAAAATAAATACAAGGTCTAGGCTGATCACCACCCTCCTCCTCGATGTAGGCCTCCTCATACTCAAGAACATCCGGAACATGAATTGGAGTTCACTTGATTCAATTCTGCGTGCAAATCAAAGCCTTCACTGTGGTAGGAGCTAATGAATTCCAAAACGAATCCAATACACGCCCTCATGTGCAAAGGCCGACTCTGAGGCTACAATGCTAATAGGGATGACCAAAAGACTGCGGGCTATCTTTCCAAGGATGGGATACTTCATGGCATTCACCTTCCACCAACTTAATATATAGAAGTCTCGTGAAAATGGTATTACCTCCGCTGCTAAGTATCTGTCTATCTCTGACTGAGCCTCTACATAACTCTGTATTAAGGGGGTCTGTTCAAACCTCTCACCCCAGTCCAATATACATCTTTTCCCACTATCGACTTCTTGAACCGGTGGGGGTAGGTGTAGGTGCCGCAATATTAACACCTCACAGGACGGTAAACTCATCAAATAATCTACAAATGATTTTCCGAACCCTTGCCGCAATAAGCTCCGCCTATGCTTGCCCGTACGCAAGGCCCAATCCAAATACCATGCCATCCACCTTAAACCTCGGGTCAAGGACGACAGCTACATATAACAAAATATTAGCCCTAATAAAGTCTCCCCAATACTTGTCGTACTTTTACCTCATAACCAATGCCATCTCCCGCAGTCCATAGTGACCATCCGTGACCATGTCATCTAATTCTTCTTTTACCCTACATATTTGCTAACAGAATCGATGGGATGTAAGGTACAAAATTCCATATATTGTCATGGTGACCTCATAAAAAAGCTTCAAAAACTCTACAAAAAAATAGATACTGTAGAGAATCAAGTTCTGATTACTGAAATCAAGGATGAAGATCAAGAACTTGATCAACCCATGAATACAACGGCGAAAGTCTCGAAGGATCACAACAAGCAATCGTGATATTGAGATCCTCTGAGAATGCAGCAACAAAATTTCCAACAGTTCACAACAACTTATATGGAGCCTAAAATTGAGGAAGATACGATCCTATGTTTTTGTCATATACAGTTGTCAATAGTTTGAATATATGTTTCCATTAGAATTCATGTGTAATTATTAGGCTATATAAGCAGTACGTATATTAAATAAAAACAAGTGAGAAAAACTTTATTCTCAACCTCCTCTGTTCTGAAGCCTTTCTTATATGGTATCAGTACAGCCACAAAGGACCAACGTCTAAGCATGTCTTCCTCAAATCACTCCAATACTACTTCTACAACCCAACCTCTCAGTCCCCCTTCTGTCATTTCCATGCCTTCCGTTGTCATAGTTAAGCTCAACCACGACAATTATCTCCGATGGAAAGCACAAATGGTACCATATTTCAAAGGACAAGATCTATTTGGCTATGTTGATGGTACCACCCCCAGACCACCTAGAATCATCTCCGTTTCTCACCCTGAAACTGCCGTTGTCTCTGAAAGACTAAACCCTGCTTACTCTCAATGGGTTCGTCAAGACAACCTCATTCTAAGCATCCTAATGTCTTCCCTATCTGAACCAATTCTTGCACAAGTTGTCAATTATACAACTTCCAAGGATGTTTGGAGTGCTTTGGATGACACATTCTCATCACGATCTCATGCGCGCATAGTGCAAATTCGCACACAACTCGCAACAGCAACGAAAGACAGCAAATCTGCCACCGACTACTTTCATTACATAAAAAGGCTCGTCGATGAACTAGCTATTGCCGGACAACCAATGACTCATGATGATATTATAACATATGTTCTTGCAGGTCTCAGCCATGAATATGACAGTTTGGTGGCCTCCATATCAGCACACACTGATCGTGTCACACTCAAAGAAATCTATTCCCTTTTGCTGACCACTGAAGCACGCCTTTCTCGGCATCATCTCACTCCTGCCATCCAGCAACCCTCTGCAAATATTGCACAGCGACAACCCTTTCAACGACATGGACGAAGCAACTTTCGAGGCAGGGGGCATGGCAATCGCGGTGGCTATAATTCAGCCAACCACAATAATGATCAACCTCCCATCACTTGCCAAGTTTGTGGTAAGTCTGGTCACTCCGCTAGAAAGTGTTATTTTCGCTTTGATCTATCTTATTAGGATGTTCCACAAATGCCGCCCAAACATGCACTGGTAGCACAGAACAATGGCACCTCCAACCTTTGGGAGACTGAATGGCATGCCGATACAGGAGCCACGCATCATCTCACAAATGATGTTGTCAATCTGAATCTAAAGAAAGATGACTACAATGGTTTAGACAATGTGCAAGTCGGAAATGGGCAAGGTCTGCAAATTTCCAAAACTGGATCTTCTAAAATCTCAACTCCTTCTTCTACTTTTGTCCTTAATCAAGTTCTTCTTGTTCCTGAAATTCAAAAGAATTTAATCTCCGTGCACCAATTTTGTGTTGACAATGAAGTTTATTTTGAATTTCATTCTCATTCTTTTCTTGTGAAGGATTACTCGGGGAAGGTCCTTCATTGAGGCCATCTCAATGATGGACTCTATCAGTTCAACATTAAACAGAGTCTCCCTCAAGCTTTTTCTAGTGTTCGCATCCGAGAGTGGCATCGTAGACTTGGCCACGCCTCTGCTCCAGTTGTCAATAAAATCATGTCCACCATTGCATTACCAGTCAAGAGAAATAATTTGCACACTGTGTGCCCTGAGTGTCAAATGGCCAAAAGCCATGATTTGCCTTTTAGATCTTCTCCTTTTGTTTCTTCAAAACCTCTGGATTTAATTTTCACTTATGTGTGGGGACCTGCTTCAATACTCTCCACATCTGGTGCTAAATATTACGTTTGCTTTCTTGATGATTATTCAAAGTTTCTCTAGTTATTTCCTATTAAGTTGAAATCTGATGTTGAGCAAGTCTTTCTCACCTTTCAAACGTATGTGGAAAAACATTTTGAAAGGAAAATAAAAGCGATCCAAATCGACTGGGGTGGGGAGTATCGACGCCTAAACACATATTTCAAACAAAATGGAATCAATCATTGCCTCGCTTGCCCACACACGCATCAACAAAATGGTTCAATTGAACGCAAACATCGACACATTGTCGAAGTTGGTTTAAGCATGTTAGCTCATTCCAATTTACCTATGATATATTGGGAAGATGCTTTTCAAACTGCTACCTATGTCATAAATAGGCTTCCAACACCTGTTTTACAACACAAGTCACCTTTTGAAATGCTTTATCATAGAGTTCCTGACTATCACTTTATGCGTGTGTTCGGTTGTGCTTGCTGGCCGAATTTAAGATCTTATAACAGCAACAAGCTCAATTTCAGATCTAAAACTTGCATTTTCATTGGCTATAGTCTTTGTCACCAAGGGTACAAGTGTCTTGATCTATCTACGGGTAAAATATATATTTCTAGACACGTTATCTTTGATGAAAAACTCTTCCCTTACTCCAAAGAGCCTAGTCTCGTGGTCAATCTACCTCCTTCTTCCACTTCTGTGTCTCTTCCCCTTCAAATAAATCTCCCGCCAACCACAGGTTCTCCCCATTTGCTGCCTGACCACATTTCGGAATGCACACAATCTGCAGCCTTTGTATCTCTTTCTGCAGGAACAGATCAAGCTCCATCTATAGCAATTCCTGATGCTGCCAATCCACCACAACAGGCTGATACATATTTTGCCCCTACCAATGTTCACTCGATGGTCACAAGATCAAAGAATTATATTCATCGACCTCGCCAATCTAGTGATGATTTTATTCGATATCCATTACCGAGAGCATTAATCATCGAAAGTGTTCCCATAGAAGTAGAACCCACTTCATACAGCCAGGAATCCAAATCTCTTCATTGGCGAGAAGCCATGAATCAAGAATTTTCCACCTTACTGCACAATGGAACTTGATCATTGGTCTCACCTCCAACAAAGGCCAATATTGTTTGATGTAGGTGGATTTACAAAATAAAAAAGAAGGCCGATGGGACTATTGAGCGTTACAAAGCTCGATTAGTCGTAAAAGGATTTAACCAACAGGAAGGAATTGATTTTTCTGAAACATTTAGTTCGGTCATCAAACATGCAACCATTCGGTTAGTAATCTCTATTGTAGTTTCGCATAATTGGCCTATCAAACAATTGGATGTGCAAAATGCGTTTTTTGCATGATGATTTGTAAGAAAATGTGTTTATGACTCAGCCACAAGGACATGTTCATCCACAATATCAAAACCATGTGTGTAAATTACACAAATCTCTTTATGGCTTAAGCCAAGCTCCAAGAGCATGGTTCTCAAAGCTTTCGGCAAACCTCAAGGCTTTCAGGTTTCATGAAAGTAAGGTTGATACATCTCTTTTTATACTTAAGACAACAAAGTCTATTATATACATTCTCATCTATGTTGATGATATATTGATAACGGGTGCAAGTGCTTCTGCCATCGCCAACGTCAATAAATCATAACAAGTCACCTTTGCTGTCGAAGACTTAAGAAATCTGAGTTACTTTCTTGGCATCGAAGCACTCAGGTGCTCAGAAGGGATTTATTTGACTCAACACAAATATATTGTCGATTTGCTTAAGAGAAGCAAGATGGATAATGCCAAGCCCTACACCAGTCCGATGGCCTCCAATTGTCATCTTACTTCTACGGATGGCACTCCCTTTGAAGATATCAGCCTCTATAGAAGTATAGTTGGCAGCATGTAGTATCTAGCATTTACGAGACCAGATTTGGCGTTTGTTGTTCACAAAGTCAACAAATTTATGCACAATCCACTGGACACTCATTGGCTTGCAGTCAAGCGTATACTGCGCTACCTCAAACACTCAGTTTCTACAGGATTGCTCATCACCAAAAATGTTGATTTCAAACTGCAGGCATATTTCGATTCTGACTGGGCCGCTGATAGAGATGATCGTAGATCAGTAGGTGCTTACTGCATTTACATTCCAACTTGATTTCTTGGAGTTGCAAGTAACAACCTACAGTCGCTAGAAGCAGTACGGAAGTTGAGTATAGAGCACTCGCAAATGCAGCCGCGGAACTCACTTGGTTCAAATCAATCCTAAATGAACTTGGTCTGCCACCGAAGCATAGCCCAGTTTTATGGTGTGATAATATTGGTGCTACCTACCTCACATCCAATCCTATATTCCATGCAAGAACTAAACACATCGAGATAGACTTTCACTTTGTTAGAGATCAAGTCTGCAACAAAGAAATCGTAGTTCAATTTATCTCCAACAAAGATCAATTAGCTGATGCCCTTACCAACCCATCCCCGCCAATCAAATTTAGACAAGTTCAAATCAATCTGAACGTCCGTGAGCTACCTTCTAGATTGAGGGGGCGTGTAGAGAATCAAGTTCTGATTACTGAAATCAAGGATGAAGATCAGGAACTTGATCAACCCATGAATACAGCAACGAAAGTCTCAAAGGATCACAACAAGCAATTGTGATATTGAGATCCTCCGAGAATGCAGCAACATAATTTCCAGCAGTTCACAGCAACTTATATGGAGCCTAAAATTGAGGAAGATACGATCCTATGTTTTTATCATATACAACTGTCAACCGTTAGAATTCAGGTGTAATTATTAGGCTGTATAAGCAGTATGTATATTGAATGAAAACAAGTGAGAAAAACTTTATTCTCAACCTCCTCTGTTCTGAAGCTTTTCTTATGGATACAATCTCCCAATCATCATCTACAGGTTTCCCCAATCCCCCGTGATCATCAAAATATTTAACATATTGTATGTCTTCATCACCCAATAGTGCAAATGCCAGCCTATATTCTTTGGCCACCTCCAACATGCTGAGTTCCATCGTGTAGACATATCAGTACAAAGGCCCTTCTTGGATGTTAGGCCCGCAGACCTTGAAGCAATCTTGAATTTCTCCAACCTCGAATGATAAGATCTCACCCATATCACAACAATCCTAACTCGAGCAATCGAGTCATGAAGATCCCTCAAACCATCAGTAACAATATGATTCACAATATGTACCGCACATCTCACATGCAAACACTCACCACCCAAGATTGTCTTATTTGCCTCTCTAAGATAGGTCTTAAAATGTCCCATTGCGACATCATTAGACTAGGCATTATCAATTGTGACTGTAAGAACTTGGGTCAACCCCCACTGCTTTATTGCGACCTCTAAGGCCTTTCCAATTGTTTCACCCTTATGATTGGTGACTTGATAAAATTTTATAATTTTCTTATACAATGTCCAATTACAATCAACAAAATGCACAGTTAAAGATATATAATTAAAATTTTGGACTGATGTCCAAGTATCAGTGATAAAGCAAACAAAATGACCAGCCAATTCACCCCTCAACTTCTCATTTTCAGACCAAAAATGTATTTTTACATCATTTGCCACCATGTGGCGAGAATGAATATTAAACTTTGGTTCCAAGTAGCGAGCAAACGCTTGGAACCCTTTCCCATCAACAACTTGAAAATGTAGCTCGTCCATGATGACCATACGAGCTAGGTGTCTTCTACACTCATCGGGATCATACTTAGGGCAGGTTTGGATGTTGAGATGAGATGAGAATTTTGGGATTTTTGTGATATGGATTTAGAAATGCAAGTGGGTCCCATTTAGATATGTTTGGATGTAAAGTGAGATGAGATTTTTGGAATTTGTTATTGGGATTGTGGGTCCCACCGAATCATCCTCCCGAGGCCTCTGTTTTCGGGATTGTCTCTTCTTCGTTGCCCTGCCCTTTCACTCGATTGGACAGAACGCCCTTCCTCCCTCAGCAGAAGCACCCCAATCCTGCAGCACTGAGACAACGCAGCGACGAAATTTCCTACAGGAGTTTCTCAAGAACCACTGCTCCACGACACGTCGAACCGTCGGTAAGTTTCGAGGGCCTTCCCGAGGGTAATGGTTTCAACATTTTCGTACGTGGGGTTTAGGGTTTCATTTTCGATGGATTCAAGCACTGATGGTTTGGCCCCTCTGATTAAAATGCCTAGATTTTTAAGATTTGTGCAGGGTAGGTTTCGTATCTGTGTCTTCAGAAATGGGCTGGGTTCATCAATTATTTTTTCCCGAAATTTGTCTATGCTTCTTTGTTGTTGATGTTTTGATCACTTCTGTCCTCTACGTGCAGTAATCCGGACCTGTTTTAGGGTGTAAATTTCTGGGGATTTTCATCCCCATTTCAGCAGCTCGATGGGTCGATGTAAACATAATAACATCGTATCCATGAGGGTTCCTCTGTGTCAACGCCCGTAGCACCACCGTTATTTTGTTTGCCATGTCCTGGTTGTAATTTAGGGAGCACTGAAATGTTCCTCACCTGTTATTCATACACATATGAATTACTTTAGTGCCAGTTCATGTGTCAATGCATTTACTTATAAGTACCCGCATACATTGGGGGAAATAATGTGAACCAGTTAATAGGGCTTTGAGAGTTGAAGTACTTGTTCTTACAATAAAATGTAACAAAGGTGTAGGCTAGAGAACTGATAAAGTCTTTTTTATGGTTATTCACTCTACATTGTAGTTTAACGTAGGAGGTGTTTTTATACCTGCCCTTTTCTACTTTGTTTGCAAGAAATATGGAAAGTTGTAGTGGAGTGAGCAGTTCTAATAATCACCCTATGAGGCCAGAAGGTGGAGTGAGCCAGGGAGGAATACCACTTTGTTATTGTGGCATTCCCTCCAAACTGCGGAAGTCCGCCCAGCCCAACAGTTTGGGTCGGAGGTTTTTTAATTGTCGACATTATAAGGCTCAAAAGCAGTGTGGATTTTTTGAATGGCATGATCTTGCATGAAATCAACCGGATTGTTGTAAGCGCACCTTAGAGTTAGCAGAACGAAGGAACGAAAGGATCGCAGATGAACGTGCAAGAATAGAACATCAAAGATTCCAATCTATGAAGACCAAGTACAAATGTGCGTTGATAGGGTCTTGGGTTTTATTTATTGCTTTATTGGTTTGTTTTAAATTTTCCAAGGTTAATGATAATGTTGACCGTTTAATGTTGCACTAACGTCAAAACTTGTCCACTGACTATTGTAATTAATTTTTAGGATTACTTGTTTTGTTCTCTAGAATGTAGTGGTTGTAATCCATTTTTAGGATTACTTGTTTTGGACTAATGAAGAACATGCTCGATATTTAACTTGTGATGTGCTCCCTTATACATTAGGGTTAATAACCGAAGCAAACAACCAAATTTGTGTACAAATCAATTATAGACAATAACATAGTCAAATGCATTGTTTGCTTTTGGAATAAAATATTCGGATAATAAACGTGCATATATATATCAAAATCACGATCATCCATGATCGTATACATAGAACGCTAGACGAAATCAACATGCACAACATTTTGGTCCCCACATTGATATTGACAGTACAATTAACAACAATTACAAGCAATGCGAAGCATTCATCCCCCATTCCGGTGAGCCCACATAGGAATCCCAATCCCATCCCTCTGTGTAGCCATCGCTCCGGCTGACTCATGAGACATGTCTACCACTTCTACCGTCTCGTCCACATCCTCTCCCTCAGGCATATTTCCTCCATTGAACTGAAGCCCCAATGCATGCTGAATGTATTCATCATTCGGCATCACCGTCTTAATCAGGTTGTGCAGAGTACAACATGTGGTCACAATCATCCCTTGCCTACTTGGGCGATATCGAGGCATCGCTTCCAATATTTGAAACCGGTTCTTCAGAAGCGCGAATGTGCGCTCAATAACATTGCGCAGCGAGGAATGACGAAAGTTAAAATAATCTTTATAACCCCGGAACTGGCGGGCACCATAACGATCAGATCGATGATACCTCTCTCGTGGATATGGCGGCATAAACTTCTCAATACAAGGAAATGCGGAATCGACAAGATAATAATATCCTGCAACACATGTCGATATACTGAGTTACATCTATGCGGTCTTGCAAATGTCAAGGGAATGTATAGTTGAATAAAGATATCTTACACTTGTGAGCAATAGCAAGTGTAACAGATCAAGGTACCTGGATCTGGCCATGGGAATCCATTCCGAGCTCAACTAAGGGCATCCAGAAAAACTCGTGCATCATGGGCTGTGCCTTCCCATCCAGTATACACATACGTGAACTTCATATCAAAGTCACATAAGCATAACACATTTTGTGCAATCCGATTATAACGATTTCTATATGCGTTGGCCCTACGAGCTGGTGCAGAAGCTGATATCATTGTGCCGTCCAACGCACCAAGACATTTCTACAATCAATTATATCAAAAGACACAACCAATTACTGGTTTCAGTTAAATCACTATCAAAGATCAATATGCATTTCAAATAAAAAAAAATTGAAATAAGCGGAATAATTCATTACCTCAAACCATGGATAATTATGATGGTTTCCCACAATGTAAGGATGGACCCCATGAGTGTGTGTCTGCCTAATCACGGTCCGGCCTAGCTCATGTAGCGAGCGCATCACCGTCACAACGTGTCGGTTAATAGTTTCGCTAGAATGTTGGAAACGGTCCCCTACGATGCGTTGGCCCTGTGCATGGCCAACGAGTAGGCAAAAAATGCCTAATGATTCCTCCACTGAGACCCTCTCTGTAGGGTCCATAATTAATGACCCCCGTAGTAGGTCGTATACATACCAGAATGCAGGTACTTCCATTCGAAACATCTCTTTGCAACCCGCCGGGTTTCCATTCAACACCGCTTGAATATATTGGTCCCCCCGTAGACCTATATTGTGGTGGGGCATTGGAACCCGACGCCCCCAGCTCTGAGATGTTGAGTACATCACATTAATAAGGTTTACCTCCTGCATTGCCGCTTCATCTCCACTAGAGGGATATGTCCGCATAAACTCATCCGCCTCACTGTTATGAGAGATACTTGACGAAGTATCGTCTATCTCGCTGTTGGTCTCAATCAATTGGGTTTCCGCAGAGCTGGTTTCATGGTCCATTATCGCTTGAGATGGAAAGAAGAGTTCTTACATGTTATGTTTGGAGAATAAATTAATCCAAAGGTGTAGGCATTCCATAATGGACGATCCGTCTACCTGCTGTCATCCACTGCATAAAACATATTATGAAATATAGATGAGTTGCATAAACCTTGCAAGGGTTGGATCACGGTGGGACAATGGCGGGCACTATTATAAATTTCCCAAACTTGACTTTCTTAACAGTTTAATGTCGATGAAATCAACATGCAGTCTTTAACATTTCAACCTCAGAAATGTAAAACACAGGATCAATTGGATATTTTATTCTACCATAGTCTTAAAAATTTGCTTTAACTTTGTTTCCTCTGCTTTCTAAGGCAGCAAGAAAAAAAATCAATACTTCAAAAGGACAAAAACTCATACCAGATTACTCAAAAACTCATACCAGATTACTTCAAAAAATCAAAACTTAAAAATTATGTCACAACAATAATTTTATGAGAGTATTGGAAACTAGAGGCAAAAGAGACTTCTTCCATCCCTATAACCAGATTACTCAAAATCTTCAATCACAGCCCACAACCCCCTTTAAAAAAAAACAAACAAACAAACATCCTGCAACCCATACAGCCAAAGGACCGTCACCATAAGGACGAACAAATATAGAAGACTTTCAGCCCACATTTCTGGGAGGGTTCATCCTCTTGATAAGCTTAGCATATTCATCCGAGATTTTTCTTCCAATACTCTCAAATCTCACTAAGCAACACAGAAAATATTATAAGAGTAGTACACAAGCTTGTATTCACAAACACAATCCAACAGATGCCTCCCTCCAACAACCAAGGAAAACCAGAGAGAGAGAGAGAATCCGTAGAACCAACAGATGCCCCATGTAAACACCAATATACAGAGCTTATCTAAACTGGCCTGTAGCACGCAAGTATCAAAATCTGGTCCATGTACTTAACACAATCAAATAAATTGAAACTGATGCATAAATATACAAAAAAGAATCCGTAGAACCATTCCAATATGAGACAGTTTCAGCAAGCCTCACATCCAACATCATTGAAATAAAAAAAAATTGCTCAAAAACTTTCTTAAATCCAGCAAAGAGATTGAAATGATATGTAGGCACATCTATTTGAGCATTATAATGACATACACAATAACCATTAATATACTCAACGTACCATACACAATTACAACAATATCCAACAAGTTAATAAAGCCTAAAATCACCTCCTCAACAGTTTGTGAAATGTCAGAATGAAGGCTGAAATAAATCAAAGACATGCATGATTAAATTGATAAGAGGGTTAATAAGATAGTTGCTAAACCAACATGGTTAATAGCTCGAAAACCATTGTAGGATCAGGAGTGGCAAATGACAATCGGCGTCACCATCAAATTAGACTCCAAGCCCACTGACTTCTGCGTTCATCCGAGATTGAAACGAACGATCTCTGGACCCGAGTGCTCAATAAACGGTCAAAGGCCTTGTTAAATTGATCAGGAGGTAGGGTAGGTTGCACTTCTTCCAACAACCTCATACAATGCATCTGGAGATCAAACGCTCTGTCCGACTCCATGCTAGTGCCAAAACCTTTACTTCGCTTCCTTGACCTGCTCGACTCCATGACCTCCTCAGCAGCCTTCCGTCTCGCTTCGTTACTACGTTTAATTTCATCAAGGGTTTCGCTCATTTGCTGATGAAGGGCATCGTTTTCAAATGGCAGCCCTCCCCTTTGTCATCTGCAAGACCCGCTGGCATAGGAGGCGGAGAATGGTCTGTGTGAATGCAAGGGTTCTTGATCAATCACTGGTTGCCCAGAATTTTGCATATCCTTCTCAAGCAACCGCTCATCGTCACTATCTGGGGCAGGATCGGTCGATGCTCGCCCCATTGTCCCAGTGGCAACTGAACAACCAAAAATTGCGCAAAGCAGTTCATACTTTGGACATCCATGGGTCTTATAATGTTTCCACGATGAACGAACCTAACATAATCAATTGTCATTAATTAGAATCACAATATGTATTCCAAAAGGAAAATGAACACAGTAGAGCAAATATAGATCGTACCCTTATAGCATTTGCCCAGTGTTCCTCACTAGCAACTAGTGCCTTCCTCTCTGGGTCCCACCCCAAACCGGTTTGTTTCATAAGATCAGTAAACTTGCGTTGTCTTCTCTTGAGCCTCCCAATTTTCCCTTTCACTTGGTCACAATTGAATTTTTTTGGGCCAATAGCAGACAGTCGTTTAGCAAGCCTCAGATTATCAGCGGTTGTAATCCTCCCTCCTCTCAATCTATCCATGAGGGTGTCTTCGTACAAGAAGTTAACGAGGACATCCTCAAACCCATCACTCCATAAATCCCGATCATGTGGGGTTTCGATGGTATCATTGTCCATATGCTTCTAATATATTTTCAAAGGAGGGCGTTTTATATTGAAACCAAATAGGGGGCGCTGAAATGGCTTAGACCACATTTTTAGGGCAGTTTTCCTTTATGGACAGTTTTAAGTTTAGGGTAGAATGATCTAACACCTGAAACTCAGTTAACATGGAAATAATAAAAACATTTCATACTCATGCATGGGAAGATGTTGTGCGAACTATTGGTATATTAATGTACTGTAGATTAAGCGAACAGGGTAGCAGGTGGATATGGCAATATAACAAAGGTATGGCCCATGCATGAAACAATATAAAAACACTGAACATGAGCACAGAAATCTGACAGTTTCATAAATTTTTAAACAAAAGTTGATCCCTCAAACTAATTTCATATATAAGGACGCCAGGAATGTAGTTTATACATTGCAACCTATGTCTCAGCTTATACAGGCCAGATATGTTATTGTGTATAAAGCAGAAGGTCCAATACCTGTCGAGAGGATGAAGTCGTAGAACGCCTCAAGTAATAACGCTACAAGAAGAAAACGAGACGGGAACTAGCCATTAAACAAACAATGAACTAAATAACCAAGTACAAAAGATCTACAGGCCGTGCCTAATTTATTCAAATGGTTATAAAAAAAATCAAACCAATTTGGACAGAGGATAGACTACTAACGACATGCAGTACTACTTTAATTACGTACTGGAGTCATGTGTTTGCTTGCCCAGCTGTTAACTCCAGTTTTGGTACAAATAAAAGAATGAAAAAGAAAAGCATGGATGAAAGATCGTTCATGCTGAATTAGATTTTCAGTCAGAATTTTTATGAATCCATGCCATGATATTAACCACTTCATATATATATTATTTGTGATATCTGCATGCGAGGGAATGGTCAAAAGATTAGGTGTTTAAGCACAACATTTAGACAAAAACATTTACCTAATATATGTACAATATGGACAGTACGCATGACCTAAATTAGTATAACTGCATAAACAATATTGTATTCGTGCCTAGCAGCTAACAAGTGAAAGATAGTTCTAGTTGGGTGTTGGATCAATGAATGTTTTAAGTTCAATTTCTCAGAATTGAGCAAAATCAATTAAGCAAACGTGCATCCAGAAAAATAAAACCCTATTAAAGATAACATGCATTCACCCGAAACGTACCAAATTAGACCCCTATAAATTCAAAGCTCTCCACCTCTAACCACAGAACAAAGGCACCTCTATTAAAATTTAAAAAAATAAAGACACAACCATTTGACCTAAGACTTTGTACTGAACCAGAACATCAACGTGTTCTGTTTTGCAGTGATGTATTCAGAGGGCTGTAGTTCCATTTGTTTACAACTACCAACCTATTTTTCCCCTGCAATGAATTCCTTTAAAACACATGCGCAGAAGCACAATGACAGAGGAAATTTCACCAAAACTGCAAAAGATTCCCGTTTAACCCAGATCACAATGACTTCATCACAATCCCAGAACCCCAATCAGAGTACTGTTATCAATGGATAACATGCCTAACTCACAGTGTGTCTTTCTAAAGAAATCACAATCACACATTTACAATAGTTACACGGAAAACAAAACCGAACTAGGAATGACCATACCCCACTACGAGCTAGCAGCTAGTATATATATGATAATACGCTAGAATTAATTCCAGTATTTCATAATGTAGACGTAGAATGCAACAACATAAACTTCTCAATATGGGTCGTTGCAGAGAAACTCACCTGGTACGACCAAGTCTTAGGACCCGTGGCGGTCCAGTTATGGAGGCAACGATGGGGAGATTTTTGGAATCCAGTGCGAGGGTTGATTCGCTTCATATGAGTGTCTTCCTCTCTATTTCCCGCTGCTCTTTTATACACCATTGTCCTCTATTCGATAAGACCCAACCGTATCATCCTCACGAGAAATCCTATTACAACTGTTGCAATATTCGAAACGTCTGTTTTTGAGCAGCAGCGGTCAGCTCAGTGACCATTCACTCTACAGAACAGCCTTTGTTTAGGGCTTTGAGATTCGACTTGGTCAATGTCAACAATAGCCTGCTTGATTGACATGAAAATGTTCAGAGATTCGCACGGCCGTATGGGGCAGAGGGAAAGTAGGGGCTGTGAAGTTGCTTACCTCTGCAGAATCTGTGAGCTTCGTCGTAACCTCCTCCGCTAGAATGTGAGAAATCTCAGATCTTCGTGGGTCAGCACACTGGACGCCAATCGATTGGCATGATCCGATACAAGTATTTCTGGGGATTTTTCTTTAACGATGGCGTCGTTCCAAACGCATATGAGGAATGGATTTGAGATTTTGCGATTGGGGGATTTCTGGGCGATTTTTCGAGGGCATTCGCACGAGAGGGAGAAGTCTGTTTTACGGGGTAGTTTGTTTGGGGGACGGCGCAAGCCTTTCGTGGAGAAAGCAGAAGGGCACAGATGAACGCTGGGGGGGAGTAATGTGGGAGGGGGACAGACGCTGCTTTTCAGGCCTAATGTCATGTCTATAAACAGTATTGAGATGTTTTAAACAGTGAGAGAGATTTCTGAGTATTCTTGAAAGTGATTGTTTGGGAAATGCGTCTCATCTCAGTTTGAGATTTGGGATGAGATATCTGAGCGCCCAAACCTGCCCTTAGTATACTCCCTCAAAGTTGCACTCCCACTAGTCCCATCCGCCATTTTTTGAAGTCCAATTTCTAACCTAGATTGGCTCTTCTCTTGTAATGATCTTAATATTAGACTTTTCTTATATTGCTCTTCTAAGTGCACCTTTAATTGTGAGGTGCCATGTTTTCTATAGTGACATCTATAGATTTTTTTACAATGATTACACTTGGCTTGGGGGTTATTGGGGTCACTACCCTCTAGTTTGGTGAAATGAACCCAAACTATAGAAGCAGGTTTTTTGTTAAGCTTGGGGGCGGGGCAAGGTGTTGTAGGGATAGGTGTTGGGCCAGGAGTAGGGGTAGGTGTAGGGTAGGGGTACCCTGGGCATGGAAATGAGAGCTCGCACTAGAATTTGCTGTCATATCCATGAACTCAAGCAAACAAGAAATCTGAAATTAAAGCAAACATAGCAACATGCCAAACAACTAACATCTAAGCATTAACATATATATTGGAAGTTGGAAGATCAAACATCAAACATAAAAAAAAAAAAAAAAAATGAAATACCCAATTAAAATGGGTTATAATTATAAAAGTTGTAAAAAAAATGAAATACCCAATTAAAATGGATTATAAAAGTTGTAAAAAATATGAAATGCCCAATTAAAATGAGTTATAAAAGTTGTAAAAAAAAATGAAATACCCAATTAAAATGTGTTATAAAAGTTGTAAATATCCAATTGAAATGGGTTATAAAAGTTGTTAATGATAAGATCTTATCCCACATTAATGTAAATCCTCAAAATTTAATTAGTAGCTTAAAGTGTAAATTGATAATTTTGGTAAAAGACTAAGAAAGTATTGATAGTAATTGGAATGTATAATATATATTTTTTAACCTAAAATCAGTTTATTACCATCAGTTTAATAGCTCAAAATATAGTATTGATAGTAATTGGAAGCCTAATCCAAGACCCTAAAATAATTTAAAGGTTTCAAAATCCTTGAAACCCTAAATTATTTTAGGGTGAATCGAAACCCTAAAGTAATTTAGGGGTTTTAGGGTATTTCGAAAAAAATGAATAAAATAAACCAATCACAAGAGATTCACACACGAACACACTGTACACATTGTTCATCAACCATTCAAATCAGTGAACCACATGCACAATCAAGTCTCCACAGCACACAATTCACAAAATCTCATCCTCCATCTCCGATTAAACCTCATCCTTCCTCCAATCTCCATTCCATAAAATAAATATCACAAAAAATTGTAATAGATTTAGGGTTTCTTACATTCAGCGATAGAGATGAAGACGAATTCATGGAAAGCTACGGGGACTGCTACGATGACGACGAGCTACGGAGCGAGACACAGAGAGAGAGAGAGGGTGATCTCACAGGGGGGATTCTAAACAAGAATGAAACGACTCCATTTCGCCATTGATGAAACGGCATTGGTATTGGAATATTTAAAAAAAAAAACAAGGCATACCTAGGTTGTTGTTGTCTTTTTTTTTTTTATATATATATATATATTTGTATATATAATACGGGACAGGGTGGGGTTTGCCCCTATCTCGCCCCCGCCACCTGCCCCCTGCATTTGATGGACAGGGTGCTTCGCCCCGTTGAACAGGGGCAAAGCAAAAGGGCAGGACAGCAAGGGCGAGGCCCCGCTGCCCACCCCTAGTTGGGGTTGTCGTATGCGGAGACGGACCTATGTTTTTATCGTTGGACGATTGGTTTAATGATTAGATGAGATTATTTTAAATAAAATTTAACAATTAAGTAAAATATTACTAAAATATTATTATTTAATATTATTATTATTTTAAAATTTAAAAAACTTAAAAATTTTATTTTATATTATATAAAAGTTTTAAAAAATTATAATAATAAAATGAGATAAAATAAAATAAAACATTTTCACTATCCAGTTGTTCTTGTATGTGCAGAAACACCCGCGACGGACCTAGATTGATGCTTGTCTCCCCAAAGATTTTTAAAAATTTGTTTTAATCTATGATTTTTTAAATATATCTTAATGTAAAGATAATTTGCCTCCTCAAAATATTTTAAAAAATCTTGTTAGTATTTTATTTTCTAGATTTCTTTTAATGTTTTAACAATTTTTCATACTCACACCTATTTTTTGTCAGTAATAAAATCACACATTTTTATTTTACATCTGATAAGAGGTAATAAAATATTTTTGTCTCCTTTTAAAAGCTATTGATAAATCTACATCCTCATTTTTTCTATTTACTCACACTTTTGTTCTTACGTCTTTTACTAACTAATTTATTAATTTGGATTAATTTTATTAGTAAGTACATATGTATTACTATTGAATTAACAATTAGGTGTAAATGTAAAGATAAAATCATATAGCCAATTTTTATCGTTTGTTTACTTAAATTTTATCGTTTTTTTTAACAAGTGTTACATAATTATTTTTATCTTAATTTTTATCGTTTACTTAATTTCGATTAAATTCAAGTGATGAGAGATTTAGATTGACAACTTAACTAATTTTATTATCCCTAAAAAACTATTTTATATAATTAATGTTGAATATTGATAATACATTTTATAAATATCAGTTATGATTCTATACACTTTATTAATTATCCGTACCAAATCTTAATTCTGCCTTACATGTAAATGGAAGAAGATAGAGTTGAAATGAAATAAGGGTTAGGCTATTTTAATAATCTGTTTCGTTTGACCGTATAATAATTTATGAGTTTTTATTTTTTTAATATTTATTTAATATTTTTAAATATTTTTAAAATATAAAAAAAATATACCAATTCTCTTAAAATTATTATTTTTAAACGTTAAATAAAAAAAAATATTTTTTTCGAGCGATACGGTAACGTAGAGGCGACAGAGTAGGTATTTTCAATGAAATAGCTGTAGTGGTAGTAAGGAGACTAATAAGTGGAGGACAGAGCTGAGTTGATACGAGTTATTTGAATCCGGATAAGTGTAAATTTGTTTTTTCATATAATTTTTAGATATTTTTAAATATATTTTTTAAAAAATTCATAATATTATTAAAAATATTATTTTATTTTATTTAATTATTGTATTTTTTATATTGTATATTTTATATAATAAATAATTTATTTTTAAATTTTTAAAATAATAATTTTATTGAAAAAACAGCGCATAAAAACAACCTAACTATCACATTCACACTCCATCGCATACGACAATCCCGACAATCGCAATTCCTCTCTCTCTACCTGGCTGTGTCCTTGTATTTGGAGAAAGGCTGACATCGAAAGGAAAGAAAGATAGAACTGAAATGAAATGAAGCGTGCTCTGACGGCATTGCATACGACAACCCAACCATCACATTTTCTCTATCTCTACTGACGCTGTATTCTTGTCTGTGCAGAAAGGCTGACACTTAAATGAAAGAAGAGAGAACTGAAATGAAATAAAGCTGGAGTCGGTGCGTTCTGACGTCAAGAGCTGATTCCCCTTATTCGATTATAAAAAAATTAAAAATAGTTCATTAGCAATTAACAATTAGATCAATTCTTCTTTCAAAAAAAAAAAAAACAATTAGATCAATTCCCACTAGGGGTGATTAACGGTCCGGTCGGACCGAACGGACCGACCGGACCGACCGTTTCGGTCCGGACCGGACCGGACCGAGACTTAGACCGGTCCGGTCCGGTCCATATTTTAGAGGACCGAAATCATTCGGTCCGGTCCACGGTCCACAGTTTTTTCGGACCGGACCGGACCGAATGAAAAATTAAAAAAAAAAAATATTTTTTATATATATTTTATATATAATAATTGTACAATTAACAATATAAATTTTTAAATATATTATTAATACTTGTTAATATTCTATAAATTAACAATATTTTATATATATCTTCATTTAACCTATCACTATTAACAATATAAAATTTTAAATATACTATTAACACTTGTTAATATTCTATGAATTAATAAATATATAATATCAATTAGTTAATTATATAGTAATTATATAAATTAATAATATAATTTTCATCTAATTTATTATCATTGACCATATAAAATATTTTTTTATTGAGTTTGTTACATAATCCACATTAATAAGTCACTTAGTTTAATTTAGTATTTTAAATAAATTTTTTTTATTAATTATTAAAAAAAAAAAAAAAAAAAAGAGGGCGGACCGACTGGACCGGACCGGACCGGACCGATAGCTATCGGTCCGGTCCGGTCCCTTTGGGTGTTCGGTCCGGTCCGGTCCGGAAAAATAATGGACCGAAAATTTTCGGTCCATCGCCGGACCGGACCGGACCGGACCGGACCGGCCCGTTTGCAGCCCTAATTCCCACAATGACTTGACAATTCTTTGTCTACACTAATGCTGTTGTTTTAATTGCAAGCGGCGCGTGAAGATATTAAAAATAACTTAAGTTAAGATAATAAGTTATAAAATGAAATAAATTAAGATAAAAATTAAAAATTATATAAAAAAATATTAAAATATTTTTTAATATTATTTTTATTTAAAAATTTTAAAAAATTAAATTATTTATAATATTTTACGTAAATATTTATAAATATTATAATGATGATATGAGATAAAATATTTATTATATTCAAATGAGGTAGTGGTAATTTAAATAATGAGTTGAGATGAAATGAATTAAAATTATTTATAAATAACAGTAAGATTATTGAGTTAAGATAAAATAATATAATTTTTAAAAGTTTGTATGTTTGGATTTAGAAGTAAGATGATATGATTTTAATTTTTTGAGATATTTGATAGTTGCGAGTCCCACCAACTATTACATAGTACTAATAATGATTGAATATTATTTATAAATATATTTATATTAACTAATAGCAATTAATAAATTACATACCCAAAAAAAATATTAAAATCACATCATTAATAGGAAACCATTTTTTAAATATGGATTAATCAATAATTCTAAAAAATCATCATTTTTATTATAATATATATAATTCTAATTATTATTTTTTTTAAAGTGAACACAGTAATCAATGTTATTGATTTGAGATATAGCGATCAGCCAATACAAGAGATTCTATACAACCAACAGTACAATCAATATCTATTAATTCATGATCTAAAGTCACTACAACTTGAGCAAGTCGATGAGCAACACCATTCAAGTCGCTCTTAACATGCTGAATTTTCCAATGAGTAGAACTCAGCAGCTTAAGGATATCTGATATAATACACTGCAAACATCCAGTAGAAGAATTAAGACAATGAACTGCTTTAACAACTTGACAGGAATCTCCTTCAAAGATGACAGACTCAAGTCCTAACTCTTGACAAAATAACACAACAGTGAGTAATCCCTTTGCTTCTGCCAAAGCAGGATTTGTGCAATAAGATTTTGGTTGCATTAAACTTGCCAAAACAGAACCCTTATTTGAGTCTCGGACAAAATTTACATGAGGAATGTAAATTTTGGTAATTTTTGGAGTTAGGATATGAAATCTTTAAGTTAGGGGTAAAATTGTCATCTTCCCACATGTAGAGGGTAAAATGGTAATTTTACTCTAAGTTGTCCCTGTTCACTTTTCAATTTGTTAGTAATTAATTTCTAATTTTTAGAATACCCTCTTACAGTTCCTCGTGTTTCGCATTTTACACTCATAGGACATGACGATTGAGGTAAGTTAGTTTTTAACTTACTATCAGTTTAATGTGTATGAGTGATAAGTAAGGGAACTAAAGTGTATGTATGCATGTTATCATATGTGCCATGCCAAGACATTACATATTTATCTGTTACACAGAATTTACTCTGTCATGAATTATTCATTTGTTACACAAGATATTATGTCATGTATTAATATACATTGCAAGTATGTCATGTTAAGTTAAGTATGCCATCTGTTAGATGTATTTCATGTCACGTAATATTCACTGTCATATATTACGCCATGTTAAGAAATGTTGTCTGTTATATGGTATGTCATGTTACGAATTGTTGCATATTACATGGATGCCATGTTATGAAATGTTCTCTGTTACATTTATGCCTCGAAGTATGTCATGTCTGTCGTCTTACGTTCATGTCACGTTATGCTACGTTAGGACTTCTGTCTTTTATGTCACGATCATGTCACGTCACATTACGAAATGTCATGTATGCCAATTAAGCTATTCATATCAATCACGACCCTAAACGCTAGGATGTGGTAATATCCTAGTGGAACTCCTTTGTTCATGCTGGAGTGTCTAAATAGGTGTGAAATTCCCTGGGTTGGTGAAGAACAATTAACAGGTTGCGAATGGGGCTAATTAGCTGGTCACAGGAGCGTGCCAGGCACTAACACTGATGGTGTCACACATTATGTTACGTGTGTCTACAGCAAGTGTGGCACAAACAAATAAGTCATGGGGCGACAACAACTGTGAAGCATGAAGTATGGGGGCTACTACGTGAGACATATAATTTGTGACACATAGAATACGTGGGGCCACAACAACTGTGGAGTACGTATTAACGCACTCATAGCTGGTATAGACACCTGTGTTGTGATGCGGTAATCAGCAGGGACACACGGCTCAAGGGGCCCGTGTAACACCCATATGGTCATTTTAATAATTAAGTATGTTGAATAAGATTCCAAATTCATGCATTTCACGTTCAAGTCATGTTTCACGTTATGTTATGTTCAAGTTTATGTTCACGCAATCATGGTAATCCCATGAGACACGAATATGTTTCAAGTTCACGTTATGTTATGTTCAAGTTTACGTTCACGCAATCATGGTAATCCCATGAGACAAAGAATATGTTTCAAGTTCATGTTATGTTATGTTCACGTTTACGTTATGTTCCAAGTTCACATTTATGTTATGTCATGCTCAAGTTCGTGTTCAAATTAAGCATGTTTACGTTCATGTTATGTTTCAAGTCCATGTTATGTTTCAAGTTCACGTTCATGCCATGTTTCAAATCCATGTTACGTTTCAAGTCACGTTCATGCTAAGCTTCAGTTTCAGTTTAAGTTATGCCAGTTATGTTATGTTGTATGTCAAGTTATGCTATGATTACTTATGATTTGATTATGCATTCATGCTTTTACTACCATGCATGCATTATTAACCTGTATAAAAGTTTTCTGTTAACTTGCTAAGATTTGTAATCAAATCTCACTGTGGTAGTCTCAACTACTATTCTCCCCGCATGGTAGATTTTGTTATAGGATCTTTAGTAGAACCGGGAATCGACCAACTGGAAACGGTCGACTAAGCGACGGTGAGATGTAGATGGTAGTATAATAGTTACCTCAGATTACTACTTGTATTTGTGGAGTTCAATCTCCAGCACTCTTTTGATCACAATCATATGGACTATTATTATGATCTTAATTATTTAGTATGTTGTGAAGTATGAAATATGTTTTAAGTATTTGTGATATTTCAGTTTGGTGCATAGTTTTGCTAAAGAAAAAAAAAAAGAAAAAATTTATTATCCGCTACGAATATTGCATAATGCTATATGTATGTTAGGAACATTGCATCTTATATGTCATGAACGGGGGCAAGTAACCTTGTGTTGCATGCCTCGACGCTTCAAATATCCGTCCTATCCTAAGCAGAATTTGGGGGCGTCACAATGATGACCAATTTCCTAGTGGTAAAGGCCCTCTCGTACAACAAGATATTGGGTCGCCCGACCTTGAATAATCTAAAGGCAGTGACATCCCCATACCACCTGAAGATGAAGTTTCCCATAGACTCGGGGGTGAGTGAAATAAGAGGCGAGCAGGTCGGGAATGTTATGCATGAGAATTAAGGCATGAGGGGAAGGAAGTGAGGACGGTCGAAGAAGCTGGGAGATTGTCGGACTGCCCCCACGGTTGACATTGGCTAAATGGGACGGGGAGGTTCGAGATGAGCAGACACTGAGACAGGCAGAGCCCAATGAACCCCTGGAGCTAGATTCCGTGGACCACTAAAGGCCTGAGCACACCTTATGAGTCGGGACCAAAATTTCTCCCGAGTTGAGGCAGGCTGTGAAATGATTATGCCCAAAGGATAACGCGGTAGTTGTAACAAAACTTTGGGGTGTCGATTCCACAAAGAGACAAATTAAAAGAATAGTAGAAGGAATAAAGAAACTAAAGAAAAATATTAAATGATTAATGTAGAACAAAGATAATTTTAAATACAAATTAAAGTGAATCAAAGTGACTAACGGAAAATGTATCAAATTTGACAAACGGTAAAGCGTCGGGAATCCTTTGCACAAATCTAGTATTTTAATTATTCTTAATTTATTGAATAACTTAATTGGGAACTCAATTCTCAAAATTCTCAATCAGAAGGTATAGATTTATAAACCAAAATTAAATCAAATGTAATCTTTTGAAAAATCATTTACCACTTTTAAAATACGTAAATTATTATCACTATTGAGAAAACCCAAAGGTGACAATATACTCAGGGAGTGATATTGCAGCAAAGAATTAAATCAATACAAATAAGTAATTGATCCAACATAATCAAAGAGCTAATCCATTCAATAGAAAAAACATGACTGAATTCATAAATAAAATAAATTTTATGATTATTTGGAGAAGAAAACATCAACAATGAATTGAGAATGATAAAACAAAAGAGTTTTAGTAAATGAAAATTAAATACATAAATGAAAAATACCATCCAATGTGCAAGTTCATCGCTATTCCTACTTGAGAATTTAGTTACCCATAAATATAATGGACAACAAAAATTCAAGAGAAAAATAAAGCAAACGGTGGCCATGAAAATTAATTTCGTCTATTCGTTCTTCAAAATGAGTCATCTCCCTCTTCTTCAAAAACTCCTAATTTCGTACTAATGAAATGTTTATATAGGGCATGTAAGAAATCCTAATGTCTTCATATTCTAGCATATAAAATCGCCTAAATTTTAGGACTCATCTTGATAGTCATGTACACACCTCAGGAGTTCGAATTTAGAAATTCTTATTAGAGACAACTTTATATCCCTCTAATATAGCTTTGTAGCGCATCAAGAATCGCATCAATCCTATATTGGAGCGGAAAGTTATGATTAGAATATTAAAGTATGTACAGGCTGTCTTCTAGCTAATTTCGGGCTGATTTTTTCTCTTAATCCGAATTACTCTCAAACCCCATCATTATCCTTTTTTGATGAGTCCTATACTCATTGAAAGTTCTGAAGTTGTTCCAACGTCTTGCCTACTTGAAAGTCCTCTGAATTTGACTGGGTTTGGACTGCTCTTTTATAAACTCTGAAATTAAACATAAAAATATGCTCAGAAGTATTCCAAAGTAAATAGAAACTCATTCAAGAATACACATTAATTCCTATGATTTCTATTCACATTTTAGCATTTTAGTTCAATAATAGGGTATTTAGAGTGCACTTTTTTGCACTTTCCAAATTCACATATCAAAGTAATCTTAGGAATTTAATAACCCTATCCAAAGCAATCCACAGAGTGTGTGTGTGTTCCAAACTATATCCATCTAACTAGAAGCCCTGACACATGCGACATCAAGAACATCTCAAGCGAAAGGTTCAACTTCATAACTCACGAGTATAAAAGTGTTTCATGTGAGGATTCTCTCTATGGAGTTGACAATGGGTGTACATACACTCATGGGGAATTAGGCAATTATATACAAGCAACAAGTAAACATTGATCTTATGATAGGAACACTAACAAATGAGACTTCCACCACTCTTTCGAAAAACTTACTTAGGATAAGAATGGTCAACACAAAAAGTTGTAACGTGGCTTGGGTTCGGGGCAATAAGAAAAAAAAAAGAAAATGATTCAAAAACTTCCAAGTACATACAAAGGGAATCTTATTAAATATCTCAATAGATCACACTTCTCACTAGATGTACTCTCAATCTTTTCAGGTCATTGAATAATAATGCTTTTCATTCTTCTTCTTTTTTTTTTTTCAATAATTTGATGAACAAACACACGTCACTTTGGTATTTTGCTATTTCAACCCAGCCTTGGTATTTTTGCCTTTGAAGCTCACTCACTTGAATACCTTGTAACTCATGTTTTTCCCTTTTTTTTCTCTCTTTTTAATTTTTTTATTCTTAATTCTACATATAGTACATACTTGGAAGTAACAAGGATAGGGAAAATCAGTATATGGGTTATACAATAATGTTGAGAGGTATTGATAATGTAGGTATATAAAGAAAAAAAGCTACATGTGTTTCTTGGCTCAAAATTGGCTACTAGGGATCTATAATTCAAAAGGTTTGGCTTGAAAGGCTCAAAAGTTAATCCTAAATTGACATTCATCATATTCCAAGTATATCTACCATCTTACCACAAACCACGTAATGATATTCTCAAAAGAAGTGCCCAATTCAATAGACCAATGATCGCTTATCACAATTTACTGCATTTGTAGGCTCTCAATCCTCTCCAAAACTCACATGAATAGTTAAGCAAAAAAGTTCTCTAGCTACATGTGTCAAACTAGCATCTTATCACAAACCTTGGATGAGTGCATTAGGAGTTCTGTTAATGCTTCAACAAAAAATGATTATGGTGGTTTCGGTGAATTCACGAGGATGACTATGAATGAGAATGAGTATACATGTGATGCAAATTAAAATAAAAATTGACACATGAAAATATGCCACAGAGTTTCAACAAGTATTTTAAATACTAAATTTGCACCACCACCCCCAATTTAAATGAAACATTGTCCTTAATGTTTAAGAATCAAATTTGAATGAGTAACTAAAAAGGGTAGAATACACCTAATGTGTGATGTGGGCAGCCTGGTAAGCATAAGAGATGGCAAGCTGAAAAGGCAAAATGTCATTAACTTGAAAACAAAAGCAAAGAAAACAACAACAAACAAAAATACAAAAAATGAATGAAATGAAAAGAAAACAAAAGAAAACAAAACAAATAAAAAAAAGATACCTGTATGGTGTGGTCAAGGTTGATAGACTGGATCTGCAAGTGGAATGTCTTCCACTTCAGGCACTTGCCTATCAATAAAGATTTTAAGGTGTTAACCATGTACTTTAAAGACCCGGCCATCCCTAGGGTCCTCAAAAACATGCTTCTGGTCCACCTAGACTGAAATTTTTCTGGGTGCTTGGGAAATTTAGAATCATGTAAGTATACTAGGTCATTAGGCGTAAGACCAGAAATTTCCTAAACTTACCAGCATTCAATTTTGAAGAAATACTAACAGGAAAAATATTACCTCGGCTGAGAAATGCATGCTTAAGACCTGAGAGCAGTGGCTTCAATTACAATTTGGGACTATCCATGCTTGAAGTAATTTACTTTTCATTTTTCTTAGACAGCTCCTCAAATTTTGATTGCCAAATATGTGGGCCATAATCCTTGTCTATGAGTGTGTCAATCACGTACGTTTGGTGGGACTCGTCATCCTCCATTGGCTGTTATTGAATATTGAAAATATTCACCTCAAGAGTCATATTCCCAAAAAAGAGCTTCATTAGACCATTACTACAATTAATAAGAGAATTAGTAGTAGTAAGGAAAGGTCTACCTAAAATTAAAGGGATTTTAGAATTAGAGTCAACAACAGAATTAGTATCGAGGATTAAGAAATCAACATAGTAGTAAAAATTGTCAATTTGGATCAAAACATCCTCAACTATTCCTCTCGATTTCTTAACTGCACAATCAGCCAATTGAAGCATAACAAAATTGAGATTAATTTCATCGAAACCAAGCTGCTAATAAATGGAATAAGTTATCAAATTTACACTAGCTCCTAAATCTAGTAACGCTTGCCCAAACTCATGATTCCTAGTATTACATGCAATAGTTGGACAACCAAGATCTTTGTACTTAGGAGGAATTTGCTACTCAATTAGAGCACTAACTTGTTCTGTTAGCAATGTTGTTTTCTTAACATGGTGTTTCCTCTTAACTGTACACAAATCTTTGAGAACTTTTGCATAAGTAGGAACTTGTTTAATGACATGCAAAAGAGGAAGATTAATCTTTATCTGCCTGAGGTTTTCCAGTATTTCCTTGCTAGAATCCAAAGTTCACATACTAGATTTAAAAACTTGAGGAAATGGTACCTTAATTGGGCTATTAAGTTTCTTAATTACCGCAGTACTGTTCATCCAGGGGTATTTTTGGAAGAAAAGGCTTTATTTTGGTTAGAGTTTTAATTAGGTTTAGATTTAAATACTCTTTGTAGCCTCATTTTAAGAGTTTATGAAATTTGATGAATTTATTCATTGTGAGTTGAGTTTACTCCTCTTGTTCTTGATTGAACTTTTGAACTTATCAACGGTAAATCACAACCTTTGTGGTGTTTCTCTTTGTAATTTGGGTTTTTGAGACAGGTTCTTCAATGGATCTAGATTTTAATATAATCTAGGTTCTTGAAATGAGTTCTCAATGGGTCTAACTTCTCCATCCATTAACTTGAGTTTTGGCTTTTTTGGGTGAGTTTTCAAATTGATCGTGGGTTTAAGGGATTCCGTTCCCACAGGTTCATATCATTTGATATCAGAGCAAGGTTTCCAATTTGGTCTGATTCTATCTTTTAATTCTTGCATCTTTAATTTTAATTCTAGGGTTTCGTTGTTCTAGGGTTGCAAAAAAAAAAAGGAAACAAAAAGTAGGTTGCCGAAAGTCTCAGGGTTTATGGTTTGGCTAAAATTTGCATCACCTAAGATTTCTTGCATTTCTAAGTTTGTTAATTGCTTGGAGTGCCAATCCATTGATTCTCTTCTACTTCATTCTCAAATCTTGTGTGTTTGAATTTAATTGCTTGATTTTCACAATTGAATATTGCTATTTGTGATTGAATTAGAGAAAATAAGAGAAAATAAAATAAAGAAAAATAAAATAAAATAAAATAAAATAAAATAAAGGAAAGGAATAGAAAAGAAAAAAAAGAAAAGAAAAGAAAAGAAAATTTGAAAAAAAAAAGAAAGAAAAGAAACGGTAGCATATTCAAAGGTTGCTACATAGTTACAACAAAGAGAAAGAAAGACATTGGTTGATTGAGTTTTATCATCAATGGGAATGAATATATCTTTCTAATTGGTATCTTGTTTTATAATTACTTTTTCACTCATATAAATTCCTTGAGTCTCGTGTTATTTTATTCCTTCATTGTTTCTTAGATCTATATTACTGGTTGGAATAATATAAAGTTGTATTGTGTCGATTTAGTTCAATTAGTTCTCAAAGAACTTGAGCGGGAAAACTATTGAGGTAAAAGGCAAGAGAGTGTGAGACTATTATCGGAAAAAAACCAATTAAGAGTGAAACATGAGTGAAGTGTCATTATTCGAGTATAAACACGTAAGGGAGTGTGTGAGGTTTTCTATCATTCTTTTTGTGCAGCACATTACGATGTCTCATAGGAGTGACTCATCACCAAAGGCAATGGCAAATAACTCATCCTTTGTGTTGCAAGCCATGCAAAAACAGTTTGACCAGTTGAACTTGGTGTTGGGTTAAGTGAATGATAGGATGGATCATCAAGAAGCGGTAATTAGAAATCTACAGGGTATGAGAGATAGGAGGCGACGTGAGTCTAGTGTTGAAAATGGTTATGAGAATGAAGAGTATGGTGATTCTCTTGTTGCCAGGCGTGTACGCAATACACAAATTAAGATGGATGATACAGAGTAGCAGAGCGAGAACATTTTTCATACTAGATGCTACATCAACAACAAGGTATCTGGTATGATCATTGATGGGAGGAGTTGTATTAATTTAGCTAACACTACTTTAGTGGAGTAATTGAATTTATCTACATTGAAACACCCTTGACCATACAAGTTGTAGTGGTTGACTAATTGTGGGGAGGTTTGGGTAAATAAGCAAGTGCTAGTTTCTTTTTCAATTGAAAAATACTAGGATGTGGTGCTTTGTGATGTAGTGTCTATGCATGCTGACCATATTTTGTTGGGGAAGCCGTGGCAGTATGATAGGAAGGTGATCCATGATGGGTTAAAAAACATCTACAGTTTTGAAAAGGATGGAAAAACAATCAAACTTGCTCCATTAACTCCAACACAGGTCCGTGGGGACCAACTGAAATTGAAAAGTGAGATCGCTCAAAAAACAAAATGTGAAAATGAGAGTGATCAAAAAAGGAGTGAAAGTGAGAGTGCTAAAAAAAGAAAAAGTAAAAAAGAGATTGGGTTAAAAAGCAAGAGTGAAAGTGAGATTGAGCTAAAAAGTAAGAGTGAAGGTTGAGAAAAAAGGAAATAGTGAGGTTGAAAAGGGGAGAGAGAGAAAAAAGAATGAGGATGAGGCTGAGACCTCAAGGAAAAGAGTGAATGAGTGGAAAAATAATTGTAAGGTCAAGAGTTTAAAAAAGGATGAAGAAAAAGAGAGTGACAGAAAAAAAGAGAGTGAAAAGAAAACAGAGAGTGAAAGGAAAAAAAAAAGAGTGAAAAGAAAAAGAGAGTGGAAAGAAAGGAGAGAGTGAAGAAAGTGGGACCCTAGGCAATTCTCCAGCTATATTCCAATCCATATTAAGACCAGTTGCCCCACTCCGAGCCAACCAGTCAGCAACTTTATTACCTTCCCTATAAACATGCCTAACTGTGCAAACTATCGAATCCATAAGAGCAAGAGTATCCTCCCAGAAATCTTCCAAATACCATATGCCACATCTTCGCCTATTCCACCAAGAGATTACCACTTGAGAGTCTAATTCTATTTCCACAAAAATAATCCCTAGATTTTTACAAGATTTAAGACCCTGCAGCAATGCTAACAATTCAGCTCTATTATTGGAAACCAAACCAATATAAGAATCAAAAGCATGAACCAAGTGACCCTGATAATTTCTAATAATACCACCCACCCCCGAAGGTCCTGGATTTCCTAGACTACTACCATCTGTATTCTATTTAAACCACCCTGGAGCAGGTTTTTGCCAAGTCACAATTTTAATAAACTGCCTCACGGGGGCTTTAGAAGGAATATGCAAAGCATGTAAAATCTGAAGATCATACATAGAACATTTTTTTACCTTTTTCATATCATGGCTACAAGAGCTCATCCAATTTTTGATCATTTGCCAAACCGCACTAACAGATTGAATCTGCCCCTCCATACGGGCAGTGCATCTTCTACGCCAAAGATGTCAACTAATAATCGACGGAAGTAACCCCACAAGAATCCCCACTTGAGAATCAGTTGACGCACGTCTTAACCGAGCCGTCACTGTCTCCATCCAAGTATGACCAAGAGGTAAACCAAAAATATTAGCACAATAACACCATATATTAAATGCAAACTCACCTCCAAACAAAACATGGTTTTGGTCCTCATACTTAACTTCTTCACAGCAATCACAATGAGAGACAATCGGGACCCCAATCCTTCTAAGACTATCATCAACACTCAAAACTATGTTCCATGCCCTCCACATAAAAACCGAAATTTTAAGAGGCAACAACCTATGCCATATCCATGGATGCCAATCCAAAGTAGAACCTCTAATTCTAATACAATCCCATGCTGATTTAGTAGAAAAATTTCCACTCTCATGTTTAGTCCAGATTAACACGTCCGAACCCTCCTTACAACCCGCCAAAGCTTCAACAATATCGTCAACATTCTCTTGACCAACTAAAGAAATCAAAAGGTCCATATCCCAACTATTATTCAGCATACACTCCTTTACTGTAATCCGCGGATTCCCCACCATCTGGACCTCCTCCAATAAAGGACCCCTATCTTTCCATTTATCATACCAGAAAAAAATATTCCCCTCCCTCACTTTCCATCTTGAATTATTAAGCACATCGGGTTACCTTCTTCACAACAATCACAACGAGAGACAATCGGGACCCCAATCCTTCTAAGACTATCATCAACACTCAAAACTATGTTCCATGCCCTCCACATAAAAACCAAAATTTTAAGAGGCAACAACCTATGCCATATCCATGGATGCCAATCCATAGTAGAACCTCTAATTCTAATACAATCCCATGCTGATTTAGTAGAAAAATTTACACTCTCATGTTTAGTCCAGATTAACACGCCCGAACCCTCCTTACAACCGGCCAAAGCTTCAACAATATCGTCAACATTCTCTTGACCAACTAAAGAAATCAAAAGGTCCATATCCCAACTATTATTCAGCATACACTCCTTTACTGTAATCCGCAGATTCCCCACCATCTGGACCTCCTCCAATAAAGGACCCCTATCTTTCCATTTATCATACCAGAAAAAAATATTCCCCTCCCTCACTTTCCATCTTGAATTATTAAGCACATCGGGAATACTCTTCATAATCATTTTCCAAAATTTAGAACCTTTTTTAGTATCAATGAGAGACCAAGGAGAAGATCCCACATATTTTCCTTTAAAAAAATTTGCCCATAAGGATTTACCCTGAATTAAATTCCATGCAAGCCGCATATGCAATGCTTTTTGCATGTCCTCTAATTTACGCAATCCTAGGCCCCCTTCCTTTTATGGCTTACAAATATATTCCCATGACACCCACTTTTTTTTACTTTTACCATTAACCTCCCCCCAAAAAAATTTACTCATCATACGATTTAGAGCTTTAATAATTGATTGAGGAACCTGCAAAACAGCAAATAAATGTAAAGCCATACTAGAAAGCACGTACCGAAGAAGTATTAGACGGCCACCTGATGAAAGTATCTTCATTTTCCAACCACTAATTTTTTTCCAAACTTTGTTAACCATTTCCTCCAAATGCACATGCTTTAGAAGCCCCAATACAATCGGAACCCCTAGATATTTAAAGGGAAAGGAACCTTCTGAGAACCCTGTCAGTCTTTTTAGGGCTCTCTTACGAGCAACAAAAATTTTTGAAGAAAAATATATGGCTATTTTCTCTTTATTAATCATCTGACCCGACCATGCTTCATACTTTTCAAAAACCAACAAAAGTTCCTTAACAGATTTTTTTCCCCCATTCAAAAAAATCACAATATCATCTGCGTACATAAGGTGTGAGATCTGAGGAGTACCTCTAGGTTGGGAGAAATTACCAATCTTATGTGATGACACACTCTGCTTCAAAAGACGAGAAAGGACTTCCTGAATAATAATAAAAAGATAAGGCGATAATGGGTCCCCCTGACGTAACCCACGACCACCTTGGAAGAAACCTCTCATCGTTCCATTAAGCAAAACAGAATACCAAATATTCGAAATGCAAGCACGGATTAAATCACAAAAAGAAAGGGAGAATCCAAAACAGCGAAAAACCTCCAACAAAAAATTCCAATCTACTCGATTGTATGCTTTAGCCATATCAACTTTAATCATAATATTTCCTCCAAGAGTGTCCTTATTTAAGGAATGAACCATTTCCTGAGTAATACTAATATTCTCAAAAATATTCCTCCCAGATATAAAGGCTCCTTGTTCAAGAGATATTAATTTGGGAAGATAATTTGCCAGACGATTTACTATAATTTTTGAACAAATTTTATAAAAAACCCAACACAGACTTATAGGCCTAAATTTGTCAAAACCAGTAGGCACATCTGTCTTCGGAATTAGCACAATAAAAGAAGCCAAAAAGAACCTCGGAAGCTTTTTGAAAATAAAAAATTCAGAAACGGCTGCGAAGACATCCATCTTAATCACCTCCCAACAAGTTTTAAAAAAACCTGCTCCAAAACCATCTAGTCCAGGAGAACTGTTTATAGGAATCGAAGAAAGAGCCTCCTTTACTTCATCCAATGAAGGGGTACGACAAAGACATGTACAATCCTCAACATTAATAACTAGTGAAATCAAATCTGATAAATCAAGAAGTACTCGTGACTGGTTAGTATTTTTAAGAAAATCCGCAAAATACTCAACAGCTCCATTATGAATTTCTTCTGGCGAGTTAAACTCTACCCCATCCGGAGTTCTCATCCCTTTGATTCTTTTACGTCGTTTATTAGCTAACCATACATGAAAAAATTTTGAATTACGATCACCTTCCATATTCCATTTTATTTTAGCCATTTGAGCTAATCTAATATCTTCCCTACGTCTCCAAGAATTTAATTCATCCGAGGCCAGCACAAGCTCCCTCTCGGCATCAATATCCCACTCTCTTTGCAGACAACCTTCCAGACCCTCAACCTTCGCTTCCAAAGATTCAATATGGGTATTAGTCCTACCAAACACTCGCTTATTCCATTCACGAAGAGCCACTTTCACCTTTTTAAGCTTACAAGCAAGAATGACAAGCCCCGTCCCAATCACCAGC
Source organism: Juglans regia (assembly GCF_001411555.2). Classification (NCBI taxonomy): domain Eukaryota; kingdom Viridiplantae; phylum Streptophyta; class Magnoliopsida; order Fagales; family Juglandaceae; genus Juglans; species Juglans regia. The sequence continues at coordinate 31,782,129 of NC_049907.1, read as the reverse complement.
ACATCCCACACCTGCTTTATGAAACCAATAAATTCTGGATGCTCAACCCACATTTGTTGAAATCTAAATGGAGGATGACCATAGGAATAAGTATCCTTAAAACATTCAACCAACATAGGGCAATGGTCCGAAGTCGTCCTTGATAAGTACGAACAAGACACCGTAGGGAACAAAGACAATAAATTTGCATCCAATAAAACACGATCCAGCTTCGCCCAAGCTCTAGCTAAACCACTCTGGCCATTACACCAAGAAAAATTACTACCTTGAGCACTTAAATCAATTAAACCACCCTCATTGATCCATTGGTTAAAATCATCCATCGCCGCTATTAGCCTAGGACGACCACCCCGTCTTTCCAAATTCGTACGAATAATATTAAAATCGCCAGCAAACAAACAAGGATCATTATTCATACTATTCCACCTCAAATCCTCCCATAGAACCCGCCTATCCATCATATTACACTTTGCATAAATAAAATTACCCAAAAATTGAAATTGACCCTCAACTATCCTTAGAGACAAATACTGTGAGGTCATCTGCATAATCTGTACATTTAAATCATTCATCCACAAGACCCATATTTTTCCACCAACTTCTTCATTAGAAATTACATTATCAAAATGAAGAGTCTGCATGTATGATTGAGCTTTAACAAAATTCTGGAAAGGCTCCATTAAAACAATCATCTTGCAATTCAACTTTCTTTGCAGTATTTTTAAACGACCTATAGAGGAACCTAGTCCCCTAATATTCCACACCAAAATAGAACCTATCATAGTGACAATTTTGTGGCTCGAGTAATCACTCGATTAGAACTCCTAATTTTTTGAAATTTTTTTTCCTATATTTCCTCTTCCCAGTTTCTTCCTCTATGTCCGAATGATACTCCTTATCCTGCGAAAAAACTTCCGCATGAATATTAGGTTCCGGATCCGATAAAGACCCTTCTTCCAAACAAAAAGCATCATCAGTCCGCTGGGCCTCTTCCGTAATCACTGTTTCTTCCTCCACCAAATGCTCTGTTTCCGTAACCTGCTCTGTCTCTCGCGTGACTGCCTCCGATTGCAAACTAGCATCCATTTGCCTCACCTCAGCAAGACTCTCCGTATTTACTGCCTCTCCAATTTCTGTGTCCACTACTAATTCCTCTATCGTCAAAGTAGAAGCAGGGGCCCCTAAAACCAAATTAACATCCACGTATTCTGCATCAACTTGTTCTGCATGATTTCTTGGAAAGGCTAAAACCGAAGACCCAAGAACCAACTTAGATTGATCTTCCATCCTAGGTTCCTCCGTAACTGGTTCTTTAGGCTCTTCCAATACTATTTCTCTAGGCTCTTCCCTATTTGGTTCTTGATCACCATCTGTTGGTTGTTGCAGAACCCACATTTTCTTTTTTGGTTTCTTTTTTCCAGCCCGACATGTACGTACATTGTGCCCTTGAATTTTACAAATGGAACAGAAAGCAGGCAGTGTTTCATACACAATCTCCTGCTTTCGACTAGAACCCAACCCCGGCATGCCAATCCAAAAATGTGAAATAGGCTCAATGGTCGCATCCATCTCCACACAGAGACGCGCACCATCAGTGCGAGTCGCACAACGTGTGGGGTTATCACGCCTAATAAATCTACCGATTGGAGCTGTCAAGATTTTAAGCAATGATTCATGATAAAAATTAGGAGGCAAACCTGGTAAAGCAATCCAAACCGGCACTATTGATGGTTCTTCCTCCTCCTTAAACTCTGGCCTCCAGTGAAAGGCACGATAAGGAATATCGTCCATATCGCATGCCTCCCTTGATAAAGCTTTCATGCAGTCCTCCTCCGAAACCATACGAATGAAAACATTTCTCGGACGCCTCATGGTTGAAACAACTAGAGTACCTTCCAAGCCCCATCGATTCCGAATTAAGTTTCGGATAGCGTCCAAAGATGGCCGGTTACGGAGAAACTTCAAAACTATTGAGAACCTGAATGGTTCTGCCGAATGGAATATCTCCTCCTTGGAGAACTGAAAGAAAAGTTTTCCATCCTTGGTTTTTGGCGCACGGTGAGACACGGCTAACTTAGGAAGAGGCTGAGGAACCACCGAAACTAAATCTACAAATCGTCTACCAACTTCATCAGCGGCTGCCACGCAGCCTTACGTAAATCTTGGAACAAAACTATGCAGAAAAAGAAAACTCAAGGAGAGTTTTCAAGAAGCCACATCATTTCTTGAAGCATTTCTTGGAGCCCAGCGTTAAAACTCTTGCTTCAAGACGCCCATCATGATGAAAACCTCCCATATACCATCTTAAGATTCCAGAGTAGAAGGACGAATACTGTAAGATTTCTTTGTGCACGTACGTTGCTTTTGACTAATGGCTATCCAAGAAAGAATCTGGGGATCATGATCTTGGACGACGGGGAATTACGTACATCATTCAGGCCCAAGTGTTTAGAGTAATGTTGTTTTTACACTTTAGATATGATTTAGTCTATTTAAAAAATAGTTATGGTTTATTTTAAAAGTATTTTGTGAAAATTATATCATCCAGTATTAAACTTTATAGTTAATTTTCAATAATAAATAGGTCTGACTTTTAAATGTTTTAGTCATAGTTATTAAATTAGCATTGACGATTTTAGAAAGTGATGATTTGTAATTATAGGTTTTGAGGAATTAAATAGGTTATTTTAGAAACTTAGGATTAAATATCGAAATACGTGATTAATTGAAAATTTATGAGAATTATGTTATTATGTTATAGGTGACAATTAATAATTGTTCGGCATTTTGAGGAAATTCCTGAGAAGCTAAAAAGTTCAGGTAAGCGGGGTTCTTATGCTAGACTTTGCATTAAATAAAATGAACTGAGATCCTTTTTGGAAAATATGCATGTTTTGTTATAAAAAGAAATTTGAACTACCTCAGTTATTTGTTCTGCATTACTCATGAGATTCTGTTTAAGAATAAGGTATTTTCTGTCATGACTGGTGTAGACATGAGCTTATTTTTGACATTTTGTTTTTGAATTTTGAAAAAGAGAGCGAATATGAAATTTTGTGCATAAATTATGTTGTGATATGATTTTGTTCTGTTCTGAAGATTTTGTTCAGTACACTGTTTGGATAAGACGTGATTTCTGAAAACCTTTGGCATGAATCTCTGATTCTGAATTTGATTATGTTTCCTCTCTGTTCAGTTACGGCCCTGCCACGGGTGATAATAGTGGCATACAACCCAACCACGGGTTACAATAGTGGATACGGCCCAACCACGGGTAATAATAGTGGATACGGCCCAACCATGGGTTATAATAGTGGATATGGCCCAACCACGGGTAATAATAGTGGATACGGCCCAACCATAGGTTATAATAGTGGATATGGCCCAACCACGGGTAATAATAGTGGATACGGCCCTGCTACGGGTTAGAGTAGTGGTCTCTGTTTTGAGTGCACACCTTGATGACAGAGTGTTTTATGTTCTGCTTGGCTATCCGCAAATGCACAACCCTACCACTGGGGTTATACATGGCCTCTGTTCTGATATGATGTTCTGATGATGATGATGATCATTTATGCTATGCCAAAGAATATTTTGAATGAAATTATTTCTAAATCTTCGCTCTAATATTTTGATAACATATTTTGCTTCCGTACTCTGAAAATGAAAATGTTTTGTTCTGCATTCTGATTTCTGTAAATGCTCATGTTTATACACTGGTATATGTTCTCTGCTTACTGAGTTGTTGATAACTCACCTCTTATCTCCATATATTTTTCAGATAATTTTGATGGTTCAGCTGGAGAACAAGAATAGGAAGTTTTAGCAGGTGTGATGATCAGAGTGGAATAAGTGCCCGAGGGTACAAGTGCTTATTTGAGAGTCGTAGTTAGTAAACTGATTTTATTGTTCGGGTATTTTGATTTGATGAGTTAAGGATAATTTTGAGTTTTGGAGAGTTTTTAATTTATGTTATTGAGATTTTCTTTATTGTCCCCATGGAGGAACTTAGATATTTGGATTTTTCGGATTTTTATAGTTGTGTTAATTAAGTTGATTTGAGGTATTAAGAGTTAACTCTCCGGACCTCCGGGAACGGGGCGTTACAGTTGGTATCAGAGCCAGGTTTGAATTATGCATACTATAAACCTTGGAGGTTTAGATATTTGTGGGTTTACAAAGAAATTTCAGAGTTGAGGTGTAGAATTTTAAAGAATAAGAGATGATTATGTGGATAGTTAAGGTTTTAGATTTTGCAAGACTTTGTAATTGCGTTTTGAGATTTGAGGTTTAGGGATTTTATATCCAACAGGCTTAATTTGTGGAAATATAGGAGATGATATTTATAAAGATTAATTTAAGGTTTAGACTTTGAGGTTTAGATTCTAAGACGTAAGGCAGTTTAGAGTGATGTCGGGCTTACAATTATAGAGGGTAGGAAAGACTATATGAATTAAAGACTATTTGATTCATTTATTTATTTGTTACTTGTTTTTAAATTTTTTAGCTGGTATTTATGTTTTACATGTTTTGTTTTCTTTCCTTAGAACGTTTAACTGAGTTTAAGATCTCAGGATGACTGCTCGTCGTCGAGTTTGAAACTTGGGAGATTTGAGAGTCTTCAGATTTTATGGACTGAATATTTGGAGGTTTGAGGTTTAGAGATGATACATACTTTAAAAATGATTTTGAGGAGATTTAAGGTCGTAGAATTCTCCGGGTTTCAGGATATGATTTTTTTATGATATGTATGGTTTTAGCACTTGCGGACCTATGGAATGAGTTCCACAAAATTTGAGGTTTTAGATTTTGCATAATTTAAGGAAACAATTCTTATGACATTTGAGATTTTAATTTTAGTAGGAATACTATGTGGACTATAGAAAATAATTCCGACAGGTTTTAAGGTTTAGATTTTAGGTTGACTTCGTGGAACGAGTTTTGATTAGGAACTGAAGATTTAGACTTGTGATATAAATGTATTAGAGTCTACATACACGTTGGGAGACTTTGCAAAATTAAATCTGAAAAGTGTACGGACTGGTTAAATGTGGCAGTTAGTTCTTTTCAGATGTATTTGATTTGAGATACAATGTGTTAAGGATTATAAGTTGTTAGAGTGGCGCAGCGGAAGCATGGTTTTGGTGATATGATAGTGAGTTTATTTCGTTACTCATTAAGGTTTTATATTAGGTGGAGAATTTGAAATTTATTTTTGGGTCTTTAATTGTATTATTGAGATTCATATTTTAGACTAGAAATAGTAGTGTGGGATATCGTGAATGGCTAGGGAAAATATGAGAGAATATGATCGACAATATTGGAGGGTTACAATTTTGGAATATTAATTAGGTTCGACATTATGATTAACGAATGGGTTAGGCATGGAATTGTTGTAGCGGATAAATATTTAGGCCTTGTTTGTTGTACTAGCAAATTTTGAGGACGAAAGTTTTTTAAGGGGGGGGAGAATGTAACAACTGGAACCAAAATTGGTATAGTTGGACTTTTGATTTTTATTTATTTATTTATTTGAGCTTGATATTTTAGGTTTTTATATAACGGACTTGAGTAGTGATTTTTTTTTTTTATTTGGAGATCTTGGCCGTTTATTTTTTTTTTATTCTCCCCGTATGTTTTATTTTTTTTGTTTTCTTCTCTTGTAGTCCGTACACTTTAAATACTCCAGAATGGACAGAGGAGTTTCACTAGTATAACTCTCCATCTCATCACTTGGGATTGTGATAAAATAAAAGACTCATGCATGACTTAGAAAAATGTCATGACATACTCAATGCTCACGACAAGGCATTCATGGCATATAACAGGATAACATTTAATAATATGATGACATGACTGTCGTGGCATGTAATAAAATAACATGTAACTATAATGGATGATGTGGCATAGCATATTATAAACTATTATAATAAACAAAAATGAACACGAGCATGAATAGTGCAATCATACAATCGTACAGTCATACATATGTAAAAATACAGAGAATAAGTTAGATGCTAACTTACATAAATGTAGTGTAACGTAAGGAAAGCGTAATAGAGTGTAAGCTGAATGAGATATATTGTTGGGCTATAATAATAGCTCACTTAATCTTCCTAATTACAAAACTTACTGATTTAGGGCCAAATTTACAAAGTTATGCTTCAACCTGTAAGAAATTCCAAATTTGACCCTAAACAAAAAGAAATTTGCAAATGAACTCCAAAACTTACCAAAATTTATATTTCTCATATAAAGTTCATCATAAATCCAAATATGAACTTAGAGATTTATAAAAATTATCCCAACTATGCAAACTCTCTCTTGACCAATTCACTCCTATCCTAAAAGTGATGTTCTTGTCTTAAACGGAATTTAGTAAATCTCAAAAATCACATCCTTAGTTTTAAAATCTTGTTAAAATACGGCTTGTTTGGAAAACATAACTCATCTCATCTCAAACTTTCTCATAATTTTCTTCCCAAATATCACTCACACTCAAATATTTTTTTAATTTAGTCTTCAACTTGTTCATCTAATCATTATCTAATCATTACAACTTTTCCAACCTTCCAAGCAAGATACAAAAAATAATTTAAAATTTTCAAATCTTAAAATAAAAATTATATTATAATAATATTTTAACTTTATAATATTTTTTATTCAATTTTTTATCTCTTCTTTTCCGAAACCTAATAGAATCCTAACTCAAATCATTTCACTACTATTAACAAAATTCTCATAGCATCTCATTCCCCAAGCATCCCCTAAATCACACATTTCACAAACTCTTGCACTCGCTACATCAAATAAATACCAAAACATCAAGATTCGGTCAAATAAAACCAACTCTTGATGTTCTTGGTCTAACACTTTCATATCAACTCCAAGAACTCCAAAAGTCCATAAATAACATGCTTGGTCTAACACTTTCGTATCAACATCCAAACCTAAGTGATTGCATGATTGATTAATCAACTAAAAATGACAAAATAAAACATAGAACAATTGTTTGCATACAAAGTTAAAACCCGAACATGCATGCTTTTGGACTTGAAATAAAGTGACTAGATCCTTGATTTTCATGCAATAAATCTTGAAAGAATAAAACCATATACCTCACCTTCAAGTTATCTAGATCTAGGCTTCAAATCTAGCATGTCATAGAAAACAATCCATTAAAATCAACATTGAACTTGAGAGCCTCTAGTTTATGCTTAAACTTAAACTTTTGCATGTTCTCCAAAAATCCAACAAAGACATAAGTTATGTAATTTCAAAAACTCATTATTAATCCATAGATCTAAGCTTTCAAAACAATATTCATAAAAACCATAGCCATAGAATCAAAATCCTAAAGCTAAAATCACAACCTAAACCAAATAAAACTCACTTTGCACCCATTGGTTTCTATCGTTTACAAGATGATGCAAAACCATTTAATAAAAGCATAACATGTTGGCGTGAGTTGTCCTCTGCGAGATTATAGGAGGAAGTTTTGGGATACACTATCAATTTAGTTAATTAAGTCGTAATACGTGTATACCAAATTTAAAATGTTTTCATTCTGTTATATACCCATTCATTCTTGTAAAGAAAGTATCTTTGAATATACGAGATTTCTTATACCTTTTGTCATGGCATCAGAGCCACCAATCCTCCTGTCAATTTCCTAACCCATCTCGTCTCCCTCCATGGCTGATACAGAACCCCATACTGATGAATCTCTATCTTCCTCCATCCTAGCAGAGTTGACCACGAAAATGACTAAAGCTCAAAGCTTCAGCCCCAACCCAGAACCCCAATATTGCTACTGCACCGATCGACATCAAGTTGGATGGCACCAACTATGCTCTTTGGTCCCAGGTGGTCGAGATGTATATCTCGGGCAAAGACAAACTGGGATACATAAATGGCGATCTACCTCAACTTCCTTAAGCAGACCCTACCTTTCGACGATGGTGCACCGACAACGCTATTGTTAAAGGGTGGTTGATTAATTCCATGGACTCCTCTCTTATCGGTAACTTCATTCGCTTCCCAACAACCAAGTTGGTGTGGGATGCAATTGCTACAACATACTTTGATGGCAGTGACACCTCCCAAGTGTATGACCTTCGGCAACGCGTGACCCACCTTAAACAGGCTGGCAGTTCTCTTGAAAAATATTATAATGATCTTCAAGGCCTCTGGCATGAAATTGACTTCTATCATCCAAACCTGATGGAATGCCCAACCGATGTTCAACATTACAATACCCTAGTTCAAGAAGATCGGTATATGTATTCTTGGATGGTCTCGATGACCGCTTAGACCATATCCGGAGTGATGTCCTGCAGATAAAGCCATTCCCAACAGTGGAGCAAGCCTATGCCCACGTCCGGAGGGAAGCTCTTCGTCAAGCCACGATGACAACGAGTAGCCCAGATGATATACCAGGAGCGGGCCTGGCGTCCAAGAGTCTAAAGAAGTCTCAAGCATCCTCCAGGTGTCTCTCTTTGCAAGGTGGCAAATCCGGTTCCAACTCCAAATCCCGAGCCACCTCTGATGGCACTAAATGCTCTCATTGTGGGAGTGTAAAGCATACTCATGAGACCTGCTTCAAGCTTCACAAGTATCTCGATTGGTGGCACGAACTCTAGGCTCAGAAGCGCCGTGATGGAGGTGGGAATGATGATAGCACTGGCAAGGCTGTGATGGCTACAGCAGAACCACATCTTTCCCTTATTCCAGCCGATAGTTCAAACTTTAACCCAGGTAATGCTCTACTTGGTTCTAATCGGGAGGCTCACTACAATGCTTGGATACTTGATTCCAGCGCAACGGACCATATGACGTTTAATGCGAATGATTTTTCTCAACACTCCTCTCCTCGGCGAACTAGCATTGCCAATGCTAATGGAGGCCTCTCTTCGGTAACAGGGGCTGGGACTGTTATGTTGTTACCATCCCTACCATTATCTAATACTTTACTTGTGCCTTCTTTTTCTCACAAGTTACTATCCTTGAGTCAAGTTACTAAAGACTTGAATTGTGTTGTGCTCATTTATCCTACATTTTGTCTTATTCAGGATATTCTCACCAAGGAGATCATTGGTGGGGGGGCTCTATTATATGGAAGATTTCAGTGTTGGTGGAGCACACCACATGCACCGCCCAAGCGACCTCAAAGTAGAACATATTTTTCTTTGGCATCGTCGGTTAGGCCATCCATCGTTTGGCTATTTGCAACATGTGTTTCCTGATTTATTTTCGGGTTTGTCAATTTTGGATTTTAAACGTGAGACTTGCATTTTAGCTAAAAGTCATCGAGTCACTTATCTATTGAGTATGAATCAGAGTGATGTTCCTTTTGCTTTGATTCACAATGATGTCTGGGGTCCTTCCCCAAAATCTACTTTGTCTTGTTTTCGCTGGTTTGTGATATTTGTTGATGATTGTACTCGAATGACTTGGATTTATCTGTTGAAACATAAACATGAGGTTTTTCATGTCTTCCAATCATTTCATACACTGATTCAGACTCAGTTCTCTGCTAAGCTTCAAATGCTTCGATCTGATAATGGTGGGGAGTATGTGACTCAACAATTTCGTGATTATTTCCAATGCCATGGCCTAATTCATGAGACCTCATGCCCCCAAACTCCACAACAAAATGGTATTGCAAAGCGCAAGAATCATCACATCCTCAAAACTGCTTGAGCCCTGTTACTTGGGGCTCACGTACCTAGCCACCACTGGGCTGATGCTGTTGCCACGACTGTCCATCTCATTAACCGCATGCCTTCGAAGATTCTTGGGTTCAAGACTCCGCTACAAGCTTTGTCAACCTATGTATCATTACCCACAATCTTGATGCTTCCACCTCACGTCTTGGGCAATGTCAAATATAATGGGGTTCCCATGTTGCTTGAGTATATTGTTCCTTCATCCCACAACTGTGATGTAAAGCAATTTGTAATTTTTTTCACCATGTGAGTGTGCTTATGTTCCGCGTGTACATTGCTTGTTTTTCATTTTCATTAATGAATATTCTTTTTGCAGGTTCCTCCTGTTATTTGCATTATTTATCAGTTGATTGATATCTTTGAAGACGGTTTTGTAATTTTTATTTGTCATCTTTACTTACCACTTTTTGGCAATGTTGTCCCGCAATCACAACTGGGTAATCTATGATGGGACCATTAATAATGAAACTTGCATTTTTCCAAGTAATGAAGGCTGCATAAACTTGTTTTGTTTATTTTCTTCAACTTGGCATCAGCTGTTGATGATGTTTAGTCATTGCTCAATGGATAAACTATGTTGGGACCAAATGAGAACTACTGTACCTATGTATGCATAGTGCACCCTAATATTCAATCAGCAAACTCAAAATTCATTACCAAACTCATACTCAAAACCACTCCAATACAACACCATAACATTTCTTTGTGCACAAACAGCCCCATAGATTCCACCTTGGCAAAGGTTCTTAAGGAAGTTTTCTCTCCTACATGGCAAACCAGCCTCTACCCTTGGTAGCCCTCAAATAGTTCCTTGACGGGAGATAAAAGTTCACCTCACCACCCTCCACACCTCACAGTAGCAACAACAGTCGTTCTCCCTCACTATTCTTCACTTTTTGTGACATAGGCACCTTCAATCAAAGGGTCATTCAAGCCCATACATTCCCGCTCCAGAAGTCTAGAGTATTGCAAGACACTTCACTTTATTTCATCATTTTCCACTCTATTCTTAGAGGGAAATCCTTAAGAGCTCTCTTAGGTAGATTTATGAGTTGTTTTACATGGTAATTTTTGACCCCTTATAAGTATTGTCTTGCCATGACTCATCCTGAAATTTGTTCTTCTTTGAGTGTAGTTTCCGTAGATATCTTACTTGTTTTATTTCATGGTCATTTGAATGGTCAAAAGTTGTTTTAACCATGGAAATGTCATTTTGGATGTTAAACTGGAAAGTGTTATATTTTGGAGTTTTTGACCAAGCTAATAAACAGATCTTGGTTCGAAATTTATATGGAGTATTGTGAACATGAGTATACGAATGTTCATTGAGGATTTATTGCATGAGTAAAACTTTTGATAAAGGATTTTCTTAGATCTAGAAAGTTAGAAATTGAAAGAGGAAAACAGTTTTTGTTTTGAGGAAGTTTGAATATTTCGTGGTTTAATCTTAGTTCAATACACTAAAAGATAAACAGTCTTTCCTAGGGCCAATAATCCCCGAAAATAACGAATAATATCGCCGCATTTAATCTTTCCTAGCGATTTATACTGTGTCAAACGTTCGTCGCAATTGTTTACTCGATTATAAGTTGAGCCAGCGAACTGCAAAAATCGTCACAATAAGTGATAATGTTCGGCGATTTTCTCGCTGCAAATACCAAAAAAATTAATCACAATTGAGATTCAGAGTACATCGTTAAATCGCTGGGAAAACTTATTTCCAGCGTTTCTTAACCGTTGAAAATACCATTAAAATCACCACAAATAGCATTGTTATTATTCGTAGCATTTTGGGAAATCGTCGTAATGAATATTTTCCGGCATTTAAAATTGCCACAACAAATTTTAGCAGGGACTTTTGATCGCCGCAATTAACTCAAACACCTTTATTTATTTTTTCGCGGTGAACTAAATTTGCCGAAACTATATTTTTAGCAAATATGTGCTCGTTGGTAAAAGTATTTTGGCCTACCGTCCAACTATATTCGCCGAAAAGAGATTAACCACCTTTATTACATTTTTCGTGGCGAACTAAATTTGCCAAAACTGTATTTGTAGTGAATATGTGCTCGCCGGTAAAAGTATTTTGGCCTACTATTATTTTTTCACGTCCAACTATATTCGCCACAAAAACAAATATGTAATCTAAAACTTATTCTTGGTGAATTAAAAATCGCCGCAAATGGAAAAAAATTCCTAGTGCCCAGTTCGCAAAATGCTTCCATTTTTTGGGTACCTAATTTCCTGCTCAAACTCACTTACAATATTCCCAAATACTACAAACAATACATCATAACTGATAATCCAAATAAATTTAATCCAATACTTAGTAACTTTAATAGTATATAAATTCAATCATCCAATACAACAGTTTCAGATTCTTTTTAAGTAATCTATACACTGGCATATGGTGCATTAATGGAAGACAATTAAGTACTACAAGTCAGAGTAGCTAATGTTTTTTACAAGCATAAAGTAGGATATTTGAGCTTTGAAAATTCTCCCAATAAACACACATATAATAAACTAGGCCTTGATGCTAAGGAACCCAGTTAATATTGTCATGAAACATTGATCGGTGGAACATCCATGACTTCCCTACAACCATGCGCACATCGTACAAGTGGATAACATGGTTTCTTGAGTGGCAAAGATCTAGCTGTTCGGAACAGGGTGATCAAGTATACACTACCTTGCACATTCGCTGGGCAAAAGAAAAATCCAAAGTGACAAATTTTCACAATATAAGTTGCACACAAACAATAGCAGAAATTTTAATCATCCATATTATTTAAAACTTTTTTTTTTTACATTAATAATGTAGAATCTCAGCCCAAACCAAACTTGTGATATAATATTACAAGCAAGCCAGATTCTACTTCAATGTTTTTTCACTGCTCGCTACTTATAAGTGTTTTATATGTATTAACCAATAGACTGAAAAGTTAGAATGTCTAAAAAATACCTCCAATACTTCAACAAGAAGTGTTAGAAACTACATTTGTAGGTTTTAGATAATGACCAAGCAAACCGAGGTATCAAAATATATGGGCCAAACATCAGTAGTTTTCTTCTTGTTTTTTTTTTCTTCTTCTCCCTCTTCTTCTTCTTCTTTTTTTCTTTTCTTTTTTTTTCTATTTTTTTTCTAAAAAAAAAAAGAAGAGTCAGGGCCACATGTTCATAGTGTCCCCTATCCCAAGTTTATTCCCAAGACCCTCGCTTGTGGCAAAAGAAAATCGTGGAAACATCTTTACACTTGGTGTATACAAGAAAAAAAAAAATCCCCAAACCCAAGTGTCCAAACCAAATTATTTTAACCAAACATATGATCAAATAAATCCCAAAACTAAGTACAAGTGTAAAAACTAGCCCAACCATACTTCTTAATGACATCTTAAAGACGTAATCCCACTTCTATCTAGCTTGACCATCCCTCTCACAACCTAAGGAAGCCTATTCATCTGACCATATATCTTATTAACCTCAGCTTCTCCATCTTTAGCAAGCAAATCAGCTACTCTATTTCCCTCACGGAAAATATGCGAAATTTGAAAGTTCATTCCTTCCTAGCTCTCTAATATTGTCTCCCAGAAGTCCCGTAAGTACCAAACATTGCATGTTTTTGAAGATAACCAATGAACAACTAATGTCGAGTCACACTCAATTTCCACATTATAAAACCCAAATTCTTTGCACACATCAACACCACGACATAAGGCCCTTAACTCGGCTTTATTATTGGTTCAGAAATCCAGAAATCCCGAGAAAGTAGCCATAACATTGCTGACATGATCTCTAATCATGCCACCCCCTCCACATGTTCCTGGATTTTCCCTACAACTACCATCTACATTTAATTTTACCCATCCCTACATAGGCTTAGCCAATGATATTGCAGATAGCTTACGGCCATTGACTTGTTTTATCAGAAAATCCATGGCTAAAAGAATACTTATATCACTTGACGAGATCTTACGGCACTTGTTTAACTGGGTAGAAATCTTGTCTAACCAAAACTTCACATCCCTCCAAATAGCTTCAATCAGTTCATCCATTGATTCCATTCTAGCCTTACATCTTCTCACTTATAATTTCCAAGTGATTAAGCCTGGAATTAAACCCACCGGAATGCCTCTTTGACAAGATCTTTTCACACACCTAAACTATGCTGAAACTCGGCCACGCCATGTTGAGCTCTCCATGCAATGAACACTCAATTCCAATGATGCTCTAAGCCACACGGCTTTAGCAATATCTCCATTACATAAAACGTGATCCATTGTCTTGACATTCCCTTCTCCGCAGCAATTACATCTAGATGCAAGTGATATACCAGTGGACATAACACGGGTATCAACTGGTAAACATCATAACCAAGCTTTCCACATACAAACTGCTAGTCGTCTTGGAAGCTATTTATGCCAAATCAATTCCTTCCAAGGAAGATCATCTCTCCGAACTCTTATCAAGTCCCATGCTGAAGCCACTGAAAAAACACCATCTCGAGACGGCTCCCATTCAAAAACATCAAACCTTGCTTTACCTACCATAACAGATTGCAACACTTCAATTGCCTTGTTTTCTCCAATCAAACACACGAGCAACTTCTGCGCACTCGTTTCCCATCCATAAATCCCTCACTTTTAGTGTAGGATTTTCATTATTCTGAACCTGCACAATAAGTGGACCTGAAGACAGCCACTTATCATGCCAAAACGAGATGCTGCCTTCCCTTACTCTTACTTTTGTATGCTCATACACCTCTGGAAAAGCCTGCATAAGAGACTTCTAGAACCTTGATCCCTTGTTACTCAAGACAGCCATACCAAAATTCCTGCCCTTCACATACTTTGCTCGAAAATATTGTGACCAGAGATTATCAACAGATAACAACCTCCACACAAACTTCATATGCATGGATTTCTACACTTCATACAAGTCGCAAATCCCAAGCCCTCCTTCACTTGTTGGTTTACAGATATGCGACCATGATATCCATTTTCTCTTGGTCTTTCCATGAAACTCTCCCCAAAAGAAAGTAGAGAGGAAGGAGTTTTTCTTGGATAAAATTACTTTTGGAACATTCAAAATCGCCAATTGATGTGTGGCCATGGAAGATAATACATGTTTCATAAGCATGAGAAGCCCACCCTGAGACAGATTTTAACTTCCATCCCGCCACATTATTTTGAATTTTGTTCACTAAAGGCTCCAAATCTCTAGCTCTTAATCGACCCACCACCATAGGAACTCCCAAGTACGTATTAGGAAATGACCCCTCTACAAAACATGTAAGTCTGAGAAGTCCACACTTCCTAGCATAGCTCATCCTTTTGGACATAAAAAGACTTCTCCTTATTAATTAATTGGCCAGACCAAAGTGCATATTTTTCCAAGGTCCTCAAAAGCATCTTAATAGATCTCCTCTCCCCATTTGCGAAAATAAGGAGGTCATCCGCATAAAGAAGATGTGACACCAATGGAGTTCCTCTAGGATGAAAAAAGGCACCAATTCTTCTATTAGCAAAATTTTTCTGCAATAGCCAAGTAAGAATTTCCTGCATGATAATAAACAAATATGGAGAAAGGGGATGTCCCTGTCGCAAGCCCCGAGTAGGCTTGAAAAAACCTTTATAGGTTCCATTCATCATGATCAAGAACCAAGGGGATTCCACACATGCCTACACCAAAGTACAGAATCGGTCTGACAAACCAAAACTCTTCAACACCAAGCATAAAAAAGACTAGTCCACTCTATCATAAGCCTTTGCCATGTCAATTTTTAACATAACATTTCCTTTAGTAGATTTATGATTGATATAATGGATCATCTCTTGGGCTAGCGTGATATTTTCAAAAATACTTCTACTTGGAACAAAAACACCTTGCTCCCAATAGATCATACGTGGCATCAACCTAGCCATTCGGTTCACAATAATCTTTGAAAATATTTTATAAGCAACACTGCACAAGCTTATAGGTCTAAACTTGTCAAAACTTTTAGGATCCTGCACTTTAGCTATTAGAACCATATATGAAGTAGAATAATGTCTCGGTAAAGGAGTACCTTCGAAAAAATCACACACAGCTTCTACAATGTCCATTTTAACCGTCTCCCAACAATGTCTATAGAATGCAGAACCAAATCCATCCGACCCAGGACTATCATTCTTAGGAATGGACCATAAAGCATTCCAGACCTCCACTTCAGATGGCTCTTTAGTAAGAACGAAATTCTCTTCATCACT
This sequence comes from Juglans regia, assembly GCF_001411555.2. NCBI lineage: Eukaryota > Viridiplantae > Streptophyta > Magnoliopsida > Fagales > Juglandaceae > Juglans > Juglans regia. The sequence goes on along the minus strand of NC_049907.1, from coordinate 31,766,153 downwards.
AACCACTAAGGATACTAAGTCACCCAATTATGGAATAACATTCAGCCCCTCTTCTGTAAGGAAGTTCTGAAAATAATTAAGTGCTTCCATGTGAACCATTTTCGGAGTTTCCAAGACCACCACATTCGGTAACACCATTCTATTAATAGCCGAAGATTTCCTACGTTGATTCTCAAAATCATGAAAAAATCTCGTATTCTGGTCACATTCTTTGAGCCACTTCCTCTTTGCCTGCTGTGCCAACCGAATTTCTTCTCTATGCTCCCATAACTCCAATTCAACTTTAGAACGTAAATACTCACATTCCACATCCGGGACATGTCCATCCTGTAGTTGACATTCAAGAAATTCCATGCACTCTTCTAAGACCTTGATCGCATGGTCCACCCGACCAAATACTTCTTTGTTCCAAACTTTAAGAGCCGATTTAAACCTCTTAAGTTTGGCTGCTAACCGAATCAGACCCGTCCCATGGACCTCCCCACTTCACACATCTTCCACACATTTATCAAAGTTTTCATGTGTGCACCACATAACTTGAAACCAGAATGGATAAGGGCCATATCCAGTCATATCTCTAACAAAATTTATCAACATTGGACAATGATCAGAGGATTTCCATTTTAGGTACTCCATAAGAACCTGTGGCAAGCATCGGATCAATGCAGTATTCGAAAGGGCTCTGTCAAGGCACGCCCAACTCCGCGATGTACCCCTATGTCCATTGCACCACGACATTTTACAGCCACTATAATTCAACTCCACTAGGCCACATTTATGAATGCAAGAATTAAACTCTGCCATTGCCGATAAAGGCCTTGGATGTCCTCCTAACTGCTCACCATCATCCTCTTTGATAGAGTTGAAATCGCCAACCACAATCCAAGGTACATCATCCACCATTGCACCCTGTCATGCCATAATTCTCTTCTTTCCCCATGAGTACACTTTGCATAAACAAAAGTGATAAAGATTTAAAATTATTCACTGTGAAACAACCCAATACAAGTTGATCAGACATATCACGTATATCAAATTCAATTGTCTTCCAAAAAATCGAAAGTTTTCTGCCCCTGGCTTCGTTAGCGCAATAAGAAGAAAACCCAAGATAATCAGCCCAATAAACCATACACACCTCTTCCATAAAAGGTTCAGAAATTACCAGAACAAGAGGCTTATACTTCCTTACCAAGCTCTTTAATCTTCTTTTAGACGTGCCCAATCCATGCACGTTCCACACCAAGATTCTGTCTATCATAAATTTAATTTCTCAGGACAGGAAGCAACCCGTCTAGAATGTCTTAGATTATAAGTTGTAACTTTCTGCATACATGATGCTGGAGACAACTATTCTGAGTCTGATCCGTACCCGTTGTCACTTGCCATCTTATGTGAATTACCATGTTCTTCCTGATTTGAGTGAAACACCTCATCCTCTATGGCCAGATTGCTCCTGTTCTCATTTTTCTATCTAGAGTAATACACTATTATATACAGATCCTGATCATCATGTAGTATTTTATTTCTTCAAGAACCCATAATGCATGCAGTTTTTTATGATCTGTATATCAGTACTCTTTACATATATATCATGTGTGATTTATAATATCTCTTTCTTTTCCTTCTTGGGGAACTTTCTAGTAGTTGAAGTTGCTGATATATATATATATATATAATATTACAAAATTATAATAGGGTAGCTAGCCATGATGAGTAGTTGGGAATAATTTATACAATTAGTTATATAACCAAATTAAAGTCTTCCAGATTAACAAAATGGCTGTTAAATTCTTTTAAACAGATTCAATCATCAAAAGGTTAAGATTATGAAAAGATAGCCTTTTGATATTATAGAAAAAGGGTCGATAGTAAAAGAATGAAAAACGATATTTATCATCAAAATTAACTTTCGCACAACTAATGTGCAGCTTAGGACGTGCCCACACAACACCTTTTACAATCCAATCCAAACCAATCTAGTCGTCACATTGTATTTTGCCGTTTCTTCTCTTTTCCAATGTTTGCTACTCTATTACTTTTAGCATTTCTGACATTAAAAGGGAAAAACAAAGGTGATGAGAATCATGGTGATGGGCACTAAGATGGGCCTAGTCTTAAAGATCATTTGCAAGTTTCAGATGAGTCAATTACAAGGTCAAGAGCCAAGAAGATCAAGGAGGCAATACAATGATTGACACAATCCACTTAGGATGAAGCTAGAAAGACTCCAACACTCATTATGGACTTGAAGGAGGAAGATCTAGTTTTAATTCATTTGATAAGTTATGGAAGTGGGCAACAACATGACTTAAAGACTTTGGGCCCTTGAAGGCTTTTCAATTTATTTAATTAATTTAAATGACTTATTTTATTAGTTTTGAATTATTGGGTTTAATTATGAGAAGGACTTAAGGGGGGCCTAGTCAAGGGCATGTTGAGAAATTTATTATTTTGTTAAACTAGGGTTTCAAGAAGTACTGTAGCAAACTAGGGTTTCAAAAGTACTATAGCCGAGTTACTGTAGCGTCGTACTGTAGCTGCGACAGTATTCACTCAGGGGTATTTTTGGAAGATGGGGCATTATTTTGGCTAGAGTTTTACTTAGGTTTTGGTTTAAATACTCTTTGTAGCCTCATTTGAATTAATTTTATGAAATTTGATGAATTTATTCATTGTGAGTTGAGTTCATCTCCTCTTATTCTTGATTGAACTTTTGAACATATCAAAGGTAAATCACAACCTTTGTGGCATTCCTCCTTTGTAATCGGGGTTCTTGAGACGGGTTCTTCAACGAGTCTAGATTTTAATATAATCTAGGTTCTTGAAACAAGTTCTCATCTGGTCTAGATTCTCCATTCATTGACTTGATTTTGGCTTTCTTGGGGAGTTTTCAAATTGATTGTGGGTTCAAGGGATTCTTTTCCCGCGGGTTCATATCATTTGGTATTCAAAGCAATGTTTCCAATCAGGTTTGATTCTATGTTTTAATTCTTGTATCTTTAAATTTAATTCTAGGGCTTCATTGTTCTAGGGTTGCAAAAAAAAAAAAATTATAGGATGCTAAAATTCTTAGGGTTTTTGGTTTAGCTGAAATTTGCATCACCTAGGGTTTCAAAATTCTAGGGTTTCTTGCATCTCTAAGTTTATCAATTGCTTGTAGTGCCATTTAATTATTTCTCTTCTACTTCATTGTCAATTCTTGTGTGCTTGAATTCAATTGCTTGATTTTCACAATTGAATATTGTTGTTTGTGATTGAATTGGAGAAAAGAAGAGGAAAGAAAAGAAAAAAAAAATTGAAAAAAAAAAAAGAGGAAAATAAAAGGTAGCATATTCAAAGGTTGCTACATAGTTACAACAAAGAGGAGGAAATACATTTTTTGATTAAGCTTTATCATCAAAGGGGTTGAATACATCTTTCTAGCTGGTATCTTGTTTTATAATTACTCTATCCCTCGTATAAATTCCTTGAGTCTCGTGTCATTTTATTCCTTCCTTATTTCTTGTTCTTGTTTCTTGGATCTATATTATTAGTTGGAATAATACATGGTTGTATTGTCTTAATTTAGTTCAACTAGTTCTTAAAGAACTTGAGCGGAAAAACTATTGAGGTAAAAGGTAAGAGAGTGTGAGACTATTATCGGGAAAAAGCCAATTAAGAGTGAAACACGAGTGGAGTGTCATTATTCGAGTGTAAACACGTAAAGGAGTGTGTAAGGTTTTCCACTAACATTCTTTTTGTGCAGCACATTACGATGTCTTATATGAGTGACTCATCACCAAAGGGGATGGTAGATAACTCGTCCTTTGTGTTGCAAGCCATGCAACAATAGTTTGAGCTGTTGAACTTGGTGTTGGGTGAAGTGAGAGATAGTATGGATAATCAAGAAACATTGATTAGAAATCTACAAGGTGAGAGAGATAGGAGGCGATGTGAGCCTAGTATTGAGAATGGGTAGAAGAATGGAGAGTATGGTGAGGAATAGGAAGGTCTAACATCTGAAGTTGGATTGGGTAGACATAAAGGAGTTAGGCGTGGAAGAGGACTTAGGGCAAGCCCAAGGGGTCGAGATAGATTAGATAAAAACCTTGAGAGCATCAGAATGAAAATACCATCATTCCAAGGTAGAACTGACCCTAAAGTTTATTTAGAGTGGGAGGAAAGAATAGAGTTGGTGTTTAATTGTCATAATTACTTTGAGGAGAAGAAGGTAAAGTTGGTTGTAATTGAGTTCACTGATTATGCGATTATTTGGTGGGATCAATTAGTGACAAATAGGAGAAGGAATCTTGAGAGGCCTGTAAAAACATGGAGAGAGTTGAAGGCTATCATGAGGCGGAGATTTGTACCTAGCCACTGCTATAGAGACCTCTACCAAAAACTACAAAATCTTACACAGGGGTCTAGGAGTGTAAAGGATTACCATAAGGAGATGGAGATGGCTATGATTCGGGCTAATGTAGTGGAGGATCGGGAGGCCATAATGACAAGATTTTTAAGTGGGTTGAATAGGGAGATAGCCAATGTAGTTGAGATACAACAGTATGTGGAGGTAGAGGATATGGCGCACATGGCTATTAAGGTGGAGAGGCGGCTAAAAGGAAAGGGTATATCAAGGTATATTTCGGTTTTTAGTACTCCTTGGAAACCAAAGTAAGACAAAGATGATCAAGCTGTATAACAAAGGAGAAGATCGAACCACCTAAGGGAAAAGATTTGGGTGAGGCTGAAACCTTAAGAAAAAGAGAGAATGAGTTGAAAAACAATTGTGAGGCTGAGAGTTCAAAAAATGAGGAGAGTGAAAGAAAAAAAAAGAGTGAAAAAAACAAAGAGAGTGAGAGGCAAAAAGAGAATGAGGTCGAAACATCAAAAGAAAGAGAGAGTGAAAAAGAAAATAGAGAGGTGGTTGAGAGTTAAGAAAAAAGAGTGGAGCCACAAGAGGAAAAAGAAAGAGAGATTGTAGAGAGAAATAGAAAGACAAAAGTGAGTTTTTATACTAATGCAAGCTTTTATACTAACGAATTTAACAATTCTTTGCCTAGTATTGTTGTTTCTTTCTTGCAGGGATATGAGGTAGTGATTCCTAGCGGTGTGTTTAGTGGATTGCCACCTATTAGGGAGATAGAGCACTACATTGATTTTGTGCCAGGTGCAACAATCCTACCCGACCTTTCTTTGAAGAACATGAGTCTTTGACACACTTAAAGGGACAATGTAAGTTGTTGAGTAGAATGCATGCTAAGTGGGAGGACTGTATTGAGACTTTTTCTCATGTATTCAATTACACACAAGGTATAGAAAATTTTGTGATTGATGCTTTAGCAGGAAGGTATGTCCTTGTCTTCATTTTAGATGCAAAATTGTTGAGACTTGAATATGATAAGGAATTGCATGCTAATGATGATGACTTTGCTAGTGTGTATGGAACAAGTGAGAAAACATCGTTTGGTAAGTTCTATAAACTAGATTGGTACTTGTTTAGAGAGAACAGATTTTGTGTGCCTACTAATGTTATGCGTAAGTTGCTTGTGTGTGATAGACATGGTGGTTTGTTGGGTAACTTTGGTGTAAAGAAGACTTTCAATGTGTTGCATGAATGTTTGTGGGAGTATCATTTGCCATTCATTGACGTATTGTATGAACGTTTGTGGAAGTATCATTTGTCATTTATTAACGTGTTGCATGAACATTTGTGGAAGTATTACTTGCCATTCATTGGGTTTGCATATAATTGGAGTGGTCATTTTGGTGTAAGGAAAGCTTTAGGTGTGTTTCATGAACGTTTGTGGGAATATCATTTGCTATTCATTGAATTGTTACATAAACGTTTGCAGGAGTATCATTTGCCCTTATTAGAGTGTGCATATAAAACCTTGCATACTACTATTTCTTATTTTCCATTTGAAATTGTTTATGGTTTTAATCCACTTACTCATTTACCTTTGATGCTTTTGCTTGTTGATGATAGGAGTAGCTTGCATATAAAGTGGATCTTTTAGGTAAGTATCATGTTTATGCTATTTTCAATGTTACTAACATTTTTCCCTTTGATTCAGGTAGAGATTCGAGGTCGAATCCTTTTGAGGAAATGGAGAATGATGGGCACCAAGATGAACCTAGTCTTAAAGATCCTTTGCAAGTTTCAAACGGGTCATTGCAAGGTGAAGAGCCAAGAAGATCAAGGAGGCAATGCAATGATTGACACAATCTACTTGGGATGAAGCTAGAAAGACTCCAACACTCATGATGGACTTGAAAAATGAAGATCCAGTTTTGATTCATTTGATAAGCTATGGAAGAGGGTAACAACATGATTGATGAGAATGCAAAGTGTCATATTTTTCTCCCTTAATGTTTATTCTTTTATACTTATTTGGTGCCTAAATGTACTCATTATTTTTATATTTTTATTTAGGAAGCAAACAGAGTCGTTTAATGCAAAACGAAGTTAATTAAGCGGTTCTGGACAGTTTCGACACTACTTCATAATCTGGGCATAACTCTCTTTGCCGAGCTTCGATTGAGATTATTCAAGATGATATGGAACGCCAAGACAAAGATATAGAACTTTTAGGTTTTGAGTTTTGAAAGATATTGGCTGCATAAAGGTTGAAATCGGGCTTGAAGTTGACACACCTTCACTGCTGACGTTTAAGAACGTAGGCCTTATCTTACAATTCAAATATGCAATTTAATTGCACATATTTTGGAGATTTGGTGCACGAAAGTTACAGTTGGAAAACACCACTTTCCTAGTTATATTAGGACTCTATTTTATTTTTAATATTTTCTTTAATTAAGTCAGATTTGGATATGATTATTTGAGGATAATGTTTAGAATATTTTAGGAGATTTCGTAGGATTCTAATAAGGGGCATGGACGTGTAAAAGAGGGAGAAAAAATCATCATACAAGGGCATCTCTCTCTCTCTTCTCTAACTTTTCCTTCCAGTTTTCATGATGGTTTTGTGTGGCTAAACTTTCATAATTGGTCGAACGAAATGGAAACCTCGGAATCAATAAAACTGTGAGATCTGATTTGTTTTTAGTGTTCAATTTATGCTTTGAGTATCGAATGTTTTTCTATGCCTATTTTCATAATTGTCTAGTTTAATTACTAGGAGACCTACTAGTTTATTATTCGTTGCAATCTACTGCTAGATTAGACATTGAATCCGTGAATGTTTGATCCCTCTAATTTGTGAAGCAACTAAGATTTGATGATTTGCTGCGTCAGAAATTATTAGATCTTAGGAAGAATGCTTGACGAAATTAAATGCAACCGCTTGTGCTTGTATTGTTTAGCTTCATCTATCTCTCTAATTCTTAAGGTTGCTTCTAGATTAACCTTTAGCGCTTGCCTTGTGTTGTTTAATGGTTAAGGTTAATTAGATTACTTATTTTTTAATTAACTACGACTAAGGAGAGATAGGAAAATAATTCCAACGGTGAATATTCAAAGTATGAATTAATATATATTCGCATCGATGATCAGTTGTAAAATTTTGATGGTGGACGTTGACTTAGACCAAGGTTTGTTCTTTGATTGATTTCGATACTTTAATTTGAATTGTTTCTTAATTGTTCTTCTTAAAATTGTTTTCGTTATACTCGAACCTCGCCCCAATCCTTGCACTACTACAAGTATTTTTAGGAGTATAGGTTTTAATTTTGGTTGCCTGCGACAGCACACCAAATTTTGGCGCCGTTGCTGGGGAGGTTTTCTAGTTGATTTTTGTGCTTCTTGTTATCCTTATTTCGTTACTAAAATTTTTGAAAAAAAAAATCGTTAGTTTTCGATAGTTTTTTTTATTATTATTATTACTTTAGACTTTTCCTGATTTGTTTTTCATGGTTTATTAGAATTCCCTTGATTGTTTATGATTTTAACTCGATTTTTTAATCAAGGTGATTTTCAATGCTATCCAAAGATAGAGAGAACTTTGCGCAGGTTAAGAACGGAAGCTTGGAGAAATTATGAAAAGAACGATCTGACTCTTGATTCCCTAGCTAGCAGTTCTGATTTAGAAGAGGAGGAAGTCATGGCTGGAAATCGAACTTTGAAAGAGCTTGCCGCCCCTAATTTGAATCAACAACCTTTATGCATAACGTTTCCTACTTTAGATGCTACTACTATTTTTGAATTAAAATCTGGACAAATACATCTCGTGCCCACTTTTCATGGCCTGAAGGTGAAGATCCTCACAAGCATTTAAAGGTGCTTCATGTGGTATGTACGAGTATGAAACGCACGAGGGTGACTGAAGAGCAAATTAAATTAAGAGTCTTTCTGTTTTCTTGGAAGGATTCAGGTAAGGATTAACTCTATTATCTACCCTCCAAGAGTATTGTCACATGGAACGAGATGAAGAGGTTGTTTTTGGAGAAATATTTTCTAGTTTTAAGGGCAACCAACATTC